>NC_030986.1:5172635-5308002 GCF_000149955.1 Fusarium oxysporum f. sp. lycopersici 4287
GCTGACTGCTACGGTAATTGTCACTCTTGTCTACCATCATTCACTACCTACCTACCTGTCTTGACTGATCAAGAACAAGGTCATGGAATGTTTGCATTGAAACAAGTCATCGTCATGGTAGCTCGTCGCCTTGGGCTTGGCATTATCATGTCGAAGCGGGGGTTTCAGCAGAAAAGAGACGCCCGCATGCATGCCCTTGGGGATATCTTATCATTTTCCAGCTTCCTGGCACTCGGTTGACAATGTTGCATTGTGCTTTTGTCGTCTTACTACAATACCTACTTACCTACTACAAGGAGTATTCTTACTGCGACTTTTAGGTCGCAGCGGCGCATAAAAAAGGGTACTCAAAATAGAAGGAGATTTGGACTCGGTTTTGATTTCTATTAGGCATTGTTTCCCTTCCTTTTTCCTTGTTCTTTTTTGGGTGGCTTATCCGTTTTGATTAGACGATGCGCTCCATCTTTTGCTCCCCGAGGGCCGACAAAGATGCATCATTTCCCTTGTTACTTTGGCTGCTTGCTTGGCTGGGCGGGTGATCACTGGGGTCGACGAGCGAAACGTCATCTCCCAAAGCGTGTTAATGTCTTTATTATTTATTCATTATCATAATTAGCTCGTTAACCCCCCCATCTTGTATGTATCAACCATGCTACTTACAAGCGCCTGTTTTTCATGCCGCTTCCGGCATCAATACCAAGAGCATCCCTTACAACCGCCTTTGTTGCTACGTGCCAACCTGAATGCCAGGCAAGTCTTTGACTGGTATTGTCATTGAATCCTTTATTCGGTCTTCTCTTTGTCATTGAACACGGCTGGCATGGATGTCCAACAATAAAGGGAGGAAGATGGAATTTGGACGAGCGTTACGTATAGCTCGTATATTGGCATCTGTAGATCTGCGAAAATGACAATATAAAACAATACAACTCAAAACTCAAAGGTTTTGGTGTGATCTCCACTGTAAATGTTGTCAAGACTTGGCTCTTGCGGCTTTTACCATTCATGTTTACGATCTTGGACGATGAGTCTGGCCGGGCAGCAGTGTTGGCATCTGTCTGGGCAGCAGCAAATCGAATTCACTGCTAGTAGCAGACGTAGAAGAAGTTGAGCGTATGTAGTCCCCATGCTGGTTGTTGTGCCCGTCTCCCCACTCGACCCTGTTTTTCATTGCCCTGGCCTGGCTTCAGCTTTTCGTAGTGGGAGTGGGGAATAAGCAAGGTTCATAGGGCCCCCGTTGTCGTGATCACAGGAATATTATTGGTTACCGACAGTCTGGTAACGAAGCTGAGCCAACAGGAAATGATCCGGCTGCCCCTCCTTCTTCTTTCTATTCATCCTAGTCCCCTGTCAAATTGTGTCGTCTCATTCGCGCTGAGTTGCACTATTCTCATCATGGAGGCAGGGCCGGGGGCTGTCGGCTACGTTATAAGGGTTGTCATGATCGCCAGGAGCTCAGACGCCAGCATTACCTAGTTAATGAGTGTGTGAACAGCTGCGCGGGGTGTACGTATCCCTGAAGAGGAAATAATTAGAGAGTAACGAAGATTGAGAGGGAATAATCTCAATACTAGCCTCATCGCACAGGCGCCTCAGATCTGAGAGCGAGTGGGATAACGAGATATCGAATCTCCACTTCTGATCTTGGATAAGCATGCAGCATGCATCGATCCCAAGATTCAGTTCACACCATAAGACCAACTGAACACAAAACCAGTTGCTTATCGGTGTCCCGGCCGGCAAGCATCTTTGTCAGAACCGCCCAGCGCGGGCCGTTGCTCTGCGCTCCCCGCTGCCACTACCTCTGCCACTACCATTCACGCTCCCTCTACAATGCTTCAGGCACGGCAAGGAAACACTGTAGAAAACAAGTGCAACGTCTGCCGAGTATTATTAGATCTGGTTTGGGTTGGACTGCGCTTACAGCACATCAACGTCAGCCACACTCTCGACAGCTAACCGTTTAGCACGAAGACGTTGATTCGGGGTCCGCAACGATAGACGAGAGAGCGACCCCGAATCTTTCTCTGTCTTGCCAAGCCTCATCTGGTGTCTCACATGATCGCCCGTCTCTTGCTTCGGCTTTTCTTTTTCTCCTCAACATCCTTGTAGTCGCCTCTGAGAGTTAAGGTCCCCTTGCCGGGTCCTATCCTTTACCAGTAGAGCCAATTTCAAGCCAGTTCTTCAGCTGAATTTAGTCATGGATGAATGGCTGGCTGATGGTGCGGGGCCTTAGATATCTTAAGCCCAAGCAATAAGTTGTTGAGACTTTTTGTCGATTGCGGGCTCATACCTCAGGCGCTGAGAACCAACACGGTCCAACAATCTGGCCAGTGGCGAAGAATCCGATGCAACTTGGCATTGCACAGTACTGCTATGCTATGATGTGCGGTACCGTACTGTATATGGTATAGTAAGAATAATTGAATGAAAAGTCTCGATGGTGTAGGAAAGAGAAACTTCATCGCGAAGTAAGGCTAAAAATTACCCTATTGATGTAATAGACATCAAGAACCAACGGCCTCTCGTCTTTGCTCGGCCTTTGCATTAAGCTTGATGATAGCGACCGCTGGCATTGCACCGCTCGTCATGTAAGGGCGTTTTTGGCACCTCTGACAACTCAGTTGCCTCAACCACCAACCAGGAACGGGCCGGGCATGGCCGTCATCAATGAGAAAGAGCTAGTCTTTCTGGTCAAGCCATCACGGTCGTCGTCGTCTTCATCAACTGGACCCTTTGGAAGCCCCGACTTGCTTCCATGCGTGGCCTCGTATTAAGGCTCGAATAGGCAAAAAAAAAAAAAACGCCGCTGCGTTTGGTTGCGTATGCCGATGTGCTTCAACGTTTAAAAAGAGGGCGCTAATAATAAGTTAGCTTTGGAGCCAGCAATGACAATAGGAACATGGCGTTCTGCACCAACTATGGCTGGCGATGAAAGGACTCGCGGGGCTGGGCAGACACGCTCTAGTGTCATGGTGTCTTCTGCAGCTTGACTAGTGAGGGACCAGAAGAGAAGAAAATCACCACCATGGCATTTCCCTGGCCTTCCTCACAGACCCCAACCGATGCAATGCAGGTTGAAACAAGGAGATCCCGAGTGGGAGAGAATTAACCTCTAAAGTTAGTGTGCGTGTGTGCATTTTTGTTGGCACTGAAGCCTCGTCCATTCATATTTAAGCTTATTATTGTCAGGCCATGGCATGGTTCGTCCTTATAGCCAAAAGCGGGACAAGGCTTGTACGGGTACTGTATGTAGTCATATTATTGAATTGGCTGAGCCTGTTCACACAGTACTCCCAACAGCTCACGGCGGACTCGAGAGTTCAAGCAGGACCTTGTCAGAGTTCGCGATCTGCTGGCACACAACACTACATCTCTATGGTGCAATCGGAGAGAAGCAGCTGCACCCACCCCTGATCAGATACCTGGGGATGTTTTGTAAGCTCTCAGGTAGCCCTGAGCATGAGATGGATATTCAATCCTCATAATAATCGGCAACGCACCTTGATCCTCCGAGACGATCTTGTTCCAAAAATGAGCAAAGCGTGGTCGTTTGCGCCCTGAAAAGCCACCAACGATGCATACCGGCAGTATCTCGTGTTAAAGAGATGGTGGCCGCATAACTCTGCATTCCTAATTAGTCCAGAAAGCTGATGTCACCAACGTCGCATATGCCAACTGCTCAAAGTTAAAGTTGTATCCTGCACTTCTTCAGTTTTGGACTTAATTGCTCCGTCCACGAACTGGTCTCAAGTCCTCGACAAGAGGAGAGTAGCGAATCATTGGCCACAAATGACACTGAGTTGGCTATTGTATGAAGGCAGCAAAGACCGAAAATACAAGTGTCGCAGTGGAACGATGGGCACAATCGCTGCAAACGACTAAGACACCAAGAGTGCGCTGTGACTTGCCTCACACCAATGTGACTGGGGAACCTGGTTCGTCAAGGACATGATCCTAGCCGGCTAATCGTCGATCTTCGTTCCGCTGTGCCATGCTCCAGTCTGAAGAATCCATCCAGTTTGATCGAGTCACATCAATTGGCGGTCGGAAGCATTTTCTGCAACCCGGTACCTGGTACGATCCATCAAGCATTTGCAGCCACCTGATTCACTATCGAGATAATTACGATCTGGGGAGATTTACTTTCCCGATTGCGACAACAATTCGAGCTGAACCAACACCTCCAATTCATGTGCCCTGTCCAGCCCTCAGGTAATGGTTTGACCGCAGGAAATAGTCGTTGAGCCATTTTCGAAGCGAAAGGGAACAATTGTAGAGTCAAGGCATCGTTCGGGAATCATCCATTCTGACTCGAGACTCTCCGTTTGTTATCGCTATCTCTCTGAGCCGGAAGTATTCCGAGTAAGCCTGCCCTTAGTGTAGCTATGGAGATTGCAACGGCAGCTAGGGTAGTGATGGCTTATCCTGAAGACACGGTTTGCTCTCAGAAGTGTCAGTGACCTATCATCCTGTCAACTCTCCTGATATTGCAGCTAGCTTGCCACAGCTTATCCATCATTGAGATCATCGTAACTGTCCTTTCCTCTCTCTTCCACTTTCTTCATAATATCAAGTAACACTTGTCGCAAGGACCAGCATCTGATCTGTTGGCTTTAATGATCGGGGTGTGCATTGCTGATCCTTGTAAAAAGACCCTTGCTGTAATAAATTCCGTAATGCCACACTGGCATGGTCTGCGGAGCTCTCCACGCTCAGTATGTGTTCTCGTTGGTTGCGCCTAGGCGCACTCCTAGAGGCGTTTCTTGGCTGCTGCGCTAATAATCCATGAGCCTGAGTAGGATCCACTGCCTCATGTCCACGAGCACCTCAAAGGTAAGTGCCACAATCTCGTCTGTTTGATGCATTACCGTTATGTGCGACTACCGCGTGACAGATGGCGTATGAGCTCCATATTACATCCAATGGTTAGCGGAAGCATGCTGGAGATGACCCCTCAGTCGCAACACAATGTATTGATATCTCTCCAATGAGACTGAGTCAACTCGACACACCATGACTGAGCGTGGCAGTTTTTCAGTGGTGCCCTGGAAGTTGAAGGAGTGTCTTCAGCGCCTTCCAGCCGTACGCCATAGGGCGCCTCCTTAAGCCTCAATCATACGATTGTTGTGATTTTGCATATTGAGAATCCGTGCCTTACGAGTGACCACGTTCTCATGCTTTAACATCAAAACTAACTTCTGAATTTTGAAAGACTGTGCCAACATATGCAGGGATCTTGATTGATCAACGATCTGGAAACAACTCGACTCAGTCAATCTTTCGTTCGATAGATATCAATTGTAGCATTGAGATAACCGTTGATGTATGGGTAGACATGGATAAAGATCCCTTGATATCGGAGGCTGCGCTTGCTTATTTCACTGGCGCCTGTTGAGTCTTGAATGGGCATACCAGATAGAAGCTCTTGAAATAGTTCAAATTTGACAGAGACATCCAGAAAATGCTATGCCATATTCCAACTGATGCATAAGGACAAGATTTAGCTGTGTGTAGGAGCAATATTCCGCTTCAGCATGAAAACTCCAGATATTTGTGATGTCAATGAATGCCAGATGAGTAGCAACGGCGTGCGCGTAGACGGGGAATCAACCGGGATAATCGATATAGAGACGACAGATAGGGATGTTTATCATGGCTTCTCTTGGTTCCACTGAATTGGTCTCCCTTGGTGTTCACAGCATGAACTTGTGAGGTTGCATCGATGGCGCCCTGTGCGGCCGGATAGGCGCAGTGCATTCTCATGTTATACATAATTGGTAACTGAGGTTTCTCAAATACCCGCCTGCTGATTCCCGATCAATATTGAATCACCACAAGATGTAGAACCTTGGGCCAGATGTGTGAAGTGGCCTCCGGCGTCTGATGCGGACACCTCCCCGGAATGAACCAGTATATGAAGGCACATGTCTTGGTAGGTAGTATTGATCGCTCATTCATAATGAGAAGATCATATTGTCAATGCATCAATATTGGTTTATTCTTCGAGGAGGTATAATCAATTGCCAGAATCGACATTGCATTGTCCATATGTATTGTACCGGAAGATGTTAACAGTAAATCGCCCGGCGGTTAAGCCTGCAACTTCGAGAGTAGAAAATATGTGATCAAAATCTGCGTTTCTTCTTAGCAGGACCAGCAGCAGCTTTCTTTTCAAGCTCCTTTTTTAGTTCCTCTCGCCTTCGGTCCGCCCGTTCCTGTGAGGTCTCCCTGGGTCTGGACTCTGCTGTAACTTCCTTGGTAGCGGTTCGACTCCTTCGATTGTCTTCGTTCGTCGTCTTCATTGCTTCATTTATGTTGTCCTTGTGCTTCCCAATAGCACCTAACTTGTTGGAATGACGATGAGAAACTGCTGCCGTGCTAGGCTCGCCCGCTTCCGGATTAAGGGTGACTGGCTGTTCTTCAACTAGACGCTCTGTCTTGTTGCCTCCTATACGTCCAAGGCCGCTTCTATTTGCCGCTGGCCGTGGTGGTGATGAAGTTGAAGGGGCTGATTTCTCAACTTCAGCGGTAGCTGGTTTATCATCATCCTCTGACTCGGATGCCGTCTCTGAATCATCGTGTTGTTGGCTCAATGACTTTTTCTGAGCATGAGACTGTACAGGATTGGGGGAAAGAGGTGGAGTGGACTGCTTCTTTCCACCGAGTGCTCCTATTTTACGAACCGGTTTGTTCGGCTTGCGTGTGCCAGGACCTGGTGATACACTGCCTGCCGAAGCTATGGATTCCCCCTCTGTAGACGCATCATCAGCGACGAGTGTTTCCTTAGCATGCGTTGATTTGCCCTGGGGCAGAAGGTGTGGGGGTGTAGACTGAACTTGGAAGTCATCATCGTCTTCCTCAATACGTGCTTTTGCGGAGTCTTGAGGAGTCGGAGATTTGTCCTTCGCAACAGCCGCTTTGTACTGAGGTGGATGTGCGGCGGAGGATGCGCCCTTGAAATCTTGCCACCACTGGTCCAACCGAGGGGACTCAACGCTATCAATTATAGGCTCAAACTGTAGCCCTCCCTTCTCGAATACGTTTTGCACTAAGGACTCGGCGTCGTTCGGGCAGTCCTCTTCATACGCAAGGCCAGACTTCCAGCGCCGACGGTCGAAAGGAGCAAGACCAGGCACTTTCTCCGCAGCCGCAGCTCTAGAGATCTTCTTCTTCCCAGACAAAGCATTAAAGACATGCTCCATACCTGTACCCACGGCTTCTAACTTGTCCAGGAGCTTGTTGAGAACTGCGTCTTTGTTCCCCAGAGATCGAGTTAGAAATTCGATTTCAACATCCTTTGCGTGGTGTGCCTGAATTAAAGGCAGCACAAGATGCTTTGCGATGCTGGAGGGCGGCAGCTTCTTCAAATACATGGGCCACTTGAGCGGCTGTAATCCAGGTATTTCATAGGTGATGTTCAAGACGAGGTCATGATCACCCGCGTCAGACCGGGAATCGCGATCTAGACGAATGCTCGCCTCATTGTGTCTTGGGTGAGAAGAATCCAGAGCAGTATTGAGGCAGCCCAAGAGTTTGGCCATGTTATCAGGCGTATCGCTAGGGTCGATACTAGTGTTCTCGTTCCAACCTCTCATAAAGATCGCCTTACGATCAAGTGTTTCAGACCACATATTGGCCATATCAGTTACGTGAATAGTGTAGGCCGATGTGTCTGTATGGAAGGACACCAACAATACTGGGAAGTCGGGGGAAGAATCAAGCGGAAGGGTCCGCCATGACTTGATCTGTGACATAACTGATGAAGAAATCGACGTCAATGTCGACCTGATAATCCCTAGCCACGAGAAGTAATTGCAAAGTCGTGACCTTCCCGTAAGATGCGACAAATAAAACCGAAAAGTCTGTCAGGGACTTGTGACCAACGTGATAGATATTGATGCGTCTAGGACAGTCTAAGGCAAACCGGTGCTACACGACATCGATCCACGGGGACTGAGGTGAATGCTCGAGGACAAGGTGCCCGTAGGTTTACCACACCGGAATCAAGTCAGATGTGAAGTCACAACTTCTTTCGATCAACCGTACTCGATGATAGTGCCTGGACGTGAGGTGGTACAAGCTCGTATGAGTGGGTAGATAGTCAGGGCAGGGGTCAGCTAGTATGGTATCACGATCCACTGCCTTATGCGAAAGAAGAGATCAGTTTCCGATACCTTTTTGAATGGTAAGTCATGAGAGAAGTTGTATTGTTTTTTCGAGCGTCGTGATATTGATGTTGTGGTGTTGATGAGGTTAAGGTCAAGCGCGGTGACGAGTAAACGCGTGAGGTTTTACGCGCACAGGCACCCATCGCCTACCACTCCTGCCTGTCAGAGTAATCGGCCAATCACAAACCTCAAGAGTGTAGAAAACGAAGGCAGGTACAACATCACAGTTCTGACAGGGGCCAGCTGCTGACTTCCTCCTTTCAATTAATATTCTAACGAAAAGAGTTGCTGACAGGCAATTTGGGTCTGAGATAGTTGGATCCGAAACCAAACGTCAAGCACCATTTACCGGATTGAAGCCTGGATTTTAGCCAATCAAAATACATAAGAACTCACTTCACAGAGCGGTATTCACACAGTCATATCAACACCCAATCACTAAATAAAGTACAGCCAGTAAGACAATAAAACGCTATGCACAATCGAACCCGTCTTCTTCTCCCGACACTCAAATTAACAGAAGCACGGGCTTGAGAATGCTTCAGTCGCCCACAGCCAATCAGGGACCCGAAACAGTCACTAAACATTCGAGATCTATGAATCTCAGATCTGCTTGGTGTAAGCTTCGATCGCCAGGGACCATATGACGTACTTCAAATCGGAGCTCCATGCTTTTTAACAGCCACAATATCACTACCGCGGCAGCAAAACAATGGCGAGTTTTAATTAAATTAAATTAGGGGAGGCCTGAAGTTTCCTCTTTTCTTAATCAGTAGACAAACGGGACCGAATCTGTCAAATTTTGTGTGCCTTCCATATGTCACTGTTAAGACTTTGCATGCATGCATCACCACTAAGAGCCTTGAGATATTCTTTCATACCGAACCGCGTTCAACTTGCAAGAAGCACGACGATATTACACCCCGCAAGATTCACCACAATGCCTCCCAAGAGAACCAAACGCGAGTCTTCATCGCCTCCGGCCAAAAAGGCAAAGACGTCTAAGACAAACGGTTCCAGTACCTCAGATGCTTTGCGCCAACCTCATCACAAGGCTGGAGAAGCCGAAGAGAATGGAATCGCGATCCGGAAATTTTACCCTCCAGAAATGAGCAATGCGAGAGCTCGCGCCTACAACAACAATGAGCTTCCGCGGCCAATTGAGGTACTTATCAGTGCCCTCGAGAATACAGCGCAGGAGCGCAAGAGTATCGACGTAAAGAAAGCCGTCGTCCATTGGTTCAAGATGGACTTGCGGCTATCCGACAACAGAGCTTTGGCTCTGGCCAGTGATAAGGCAAAAGAAGCAGGAGTTCCTTTAATTGCGATGTATATCATCAGCCCCCAAGACTATGAGGCTCACCTGAGATCCCCAGTACGTGTGGATTTCATGCTGCGAACTCTGGAAGTCATCAAACATGATCTTGCAAAGCTCGATATTCCTTTGTACGTGGAGACAGTTGAGAAGAGGAAGCGTGTTCCCGACCGGATCTTGGAGCTCATGGACCAATGGGGCGCCGGCCATTTGTACGCCAATATGGAATACGAAGTTGACGAATTGAGGCGCGAGGCCTCGATGATCAGGGATTTTGCAGAGAATGGCAAGGCATTCGAAGTCGTCCATGATACCTGCGTCGTCCCTCCAGGAGAACTCCACACTGGCGCTGGGAAGCAGTATGCAGTGTACACTCCATGGTATCGGTCATGGGTTGCTCACATTCATGAGAATCTTGATCTTTTAGAGTTGTACGAACCACCTGAGAAGAACCCTAGCAGTGCGCGAAAGGTCTTTGCGAAACTCTTCGATGTTGAAATTCCGGACGCCCCCAAAAGCAAACGGCTTGATGGCGAAGAAAAGGAGCGATTGCGCTCACTTTGGCCATGTGGAGAGCACGAGGCGAAGAAGCGTCTGGACAAATTCTGTGAAGAGATGATCGGCAACTACCAGAAGAAGAGAAATATCCCAGCTGAGGCTGGGACTTCTTCTATATCGGTACATCTGGCGTCTGGCACGATCAGTGCGAGAACATGTGTACGGACCGCACGTGATAGAAACAAGACGAAGAAGTTGAATGGTGGTAATGAAGGTATCCAAACATGGATCAGTGAGGTTGCTTGGCGAGACTTTTATAAGCACGTTTTGGTCCATTGGCCCTATGTCTGGTAAGTGAAGTATATACAAGCATCTTGTCAATTTGACTAACAGGAGCAGCATGAACAAGCCTTTCAAGCCCGAATACTCAAACATCTCATGGTCATACGACAACGAACATTTTGCCGCTTGGTGTGAGGGAAGAACAGGCTTTCCCATCGTCGATGCGGCGATGCGACAGCTGAACCATTTGGGATACATGCACAACCGCTGTCGCATGATTGTCGCTTGTTTTCTGGCAAAGGACCTCCTGCTAGACTGGTAAGCTACCCAAGTTAAAGCATTAATGTTTGGGTTGTCTCTCTAACTTCTTCGCAGGCGAAAGGGCGAAAGGTACTTCATGGAGCATCTTGTCGATGGTGACTTTGCTTCAAATAATGGTGGATGGGGTTTCAGCGCCAGTGTTGGTGTTGACCCTCAGCCTTACTTCCGCATCTTCAATCCCTTACTACAGAGCGAGAAATTTGACCCTGATGGCGATTACATCCGCAAATGGGTTCCCGAGCTTAAGGATCTTGATAGAAAGGCTATTCATGATCCATACAATCGAGGCGCTGGATCCAAAGCCAAGAAGAACGGCTATCCTGCACCGATTGTTACGCATAAGGATTGTCGGGATCGAGCGTTGGCAGCATACAAGGAAGGCCTTGCAAGCGGCGAGTGATGTAGTGTGGATGTATTCAAACACTTGGCCAATAGTAGTCGCCGGTTCATTTGGATATGTATGAATTTATTAGAGTTGTATAACATACATGTATTAATACCCTAAGGGTTCGGTTTGTTTTCAAGAACTTCTATTGCCTCTATTAGCACCTAGTCCTGAATTTATCGTCAAAATCATCGAGCCTTGATCCGATCAAGTTCTGGTGACGTAGAGTTCATATGCCCAATGGTACTCCACTTCCGTGTTTCCTCTGACCTGAACCGCCCATCGGGAGATGAGCCTCAGGAAAGAGAAGAGCTTAGATCAGTTCGTTCTCTTGCCCTCAGGCTTGAAAATATCACCATTAACATATGAGCACCTTAATAGTCCTCTTTAGCTGGGGGGACTAATGTGGGATCTACCTATCGAGCCCGGCCTTTGTGATCTCGGGGATAGAGGTTGGAGGATGCATTTGGTCTACAATCGCACGTAAGGCTAGGATAGTCACAAGTTGAAAAGTTCATGTTAGACCCGTATCTGTACCATAGCAAACGACTTGAGCGCTACGGCTTTTTCAAGGCCTAGTCAATCAATCTGCGGCACGGAGACTATCAAAGTAGCCCCAGAATCCTCGGAGTGGTTTGACCTGAGAAGTCTGTCCGAGGAGACTTCGCTAGCCGTATGTCGGAGCATAACCAGTTCATCACATCTTCAAACACATATTCGGGATATCGTAATGTTGTCTCAAAATCGAGCCGAACGCCTCGAAGTGGATTTGCTAGATGCAGCCAACCCTAGTTTCTTTCACCCATTGCCTTCGTGCCCGGACCCAAAACCCTGTAGTCCATTCGTATCAGACTCCCATGTCGAGGAATCTCAGGACCAGTTGTCGAGTAACTTTTTCCCCACAGATTGAAATCCTTTATCGCTGTCCGCTCCAGACGCTCTTGAGGAGACCGTCGCGCTGGGCCAGTCGGTTGAGGGAGTCGTCGCTCTCGCCCATGGCTCGGACGAAACCGCAGAGGGCGTAGACGTGGTTCTCGCCCTGGATGGCACGGCCGTTCTCGTCAACCTTGGCGATGGAGATCTGGACAGAGCCGTGATCCTTGGCCTTGATGATGCGGTTGGTGGCGCTGCACTTGCGGGGGACGTAACTGGTGATGCCGTATCAGTATCATGAATTTGTTCCTTCGCGCGGCCATATCGAATGTCCTAATGGAAGTCTTACAGGTCCACAATCTCGCCGCGGTCGTTCTCCATTTTGGCTGGTTTGAAGAAGGTGGTTTTGGGTGATCTTGAGAGGTTGTGTCGACGAGAGGTGAAAAGGAAGATGAGTAGAGTAATTTCTCAATAATCTTTGATTGTGGGTGTGGAGCAAATCCCGGCCCTACCTTCCTCGGACGCCTCTGGTTCGTGGGGTGGGTCCCGATGACAATCACGTGAAGTATCATGTGATAGCGCGTACCAGATCGCGATGCAGGGATTAGCGTCAACTCGGATTTTGGCGAACCCCTTGCGCCTGAAGGCGAACCACTTCTATGACTCGGATACCAAGATTAGGCGTTCTCAAATCATGACCCCGCCGTTGCTTATTTTCGACGTCTTTCAACCTCGACATCATTCTGCTACAAATATCGGGCCTGAGATGCGCTCTGCGCTCTCGGTCCATAAACTTTAGTTCGAGTGTCATGGTATCCTCTAATGCATTTGGGACTTCGCCACTAGGAGACACAAGACGTCAACCGTTGCACGTCAATTCTTCATCTCCTGACCTCCCATCGCTTCGGGACGTTCTAACGACGAAAACCACATCCCAACCCTCGGCACATAGTGGAAGCGGAGCCGCAGCACTTTCGATAGATGGGCCCTCTGGTTTCATCTCTGCTCGCCAACTCTATCCAGCAACAGAATCGGCGCCAAAGGTTGTTTCGACACCATCGACGGGATTGCCTTGGACATTATCCCATCCCGGTGAAGTCACTGGACTCGCAGAAGATGTATCTGGAAACGGTGGATTTATTGCTGGGGACAATGAGCCACCAAAAGAACGAGAGGAACATATAGAGGTGATAAAAATCACGGGCAAGTCGACCAGAAAGCCTCGCCAACAGAAGGTGTCAAATCAAGCTGCGCCTAAACGGACTGCCAAGCCAAAGCCAACGACAAAGAAGCAGTCGAGCAAAGCAGCTAGCAAAGACCATAGCCCTGCAGAGGATAATGATGATGACAAACAAAAGAAAGTCAAGCCTACGAAGCCAAGGAAGAAAACCGGTACTATGAGTAGCCACTTTCCACCACCAAAGGAGTCCAAGGATTTGGAAAAGGCGAAACAGATTGATGTGAATGAACCCCTCCATCTGGAACAAGCACCTGCACGGAGATTGGACTGGACCCCTCCAGCTCAAAAGACTATTGTCGATCTTGATTCAGATTCATCTGTTTTCAAAAATCTAGGGTCCTCTGAAGCGGATCAACGTTTGCCTGTCTTCAAGAATCTTGTCGATGGTTATTCTTGCATGGAAGGGCCCAACGAATCGATATCTCACAGCATCACGAATGCTTCAGACAAAGACTCCAGTTTCCTTAAGAAACGGAAGCGCATTGAACTTTTAGCGACAATGGGTACCGATGCACCAGCTATGGCACATGACAAGTCTCCAACAAAGAAGGCCCCAAAAAAGAAGAAGCCCAGGACCATTACGGAACTTGCAACGGCTGCATACAGAGTGCCTAGTCAGCCAGATACTGAGCCGCCAAACGCTTCTATCCTTGATCATTTCTCCACTACTAACAAGGAAGCGGGGTCCCTGGCTGATGAGCAAACAAAGAATGCTAAGGGCAAAAGCACATCACGACGGAAACCATCAAAAGCCCCTAAAAAGAAAGTGCCCCCAAAGCCCGTGCTGTTGTCACCCAGTGCGGCTCTGGCTCAGGTTGCTAATCAGGACTTTGTTTTTGGTACCTCCAGCCAGCTTGCCAGAGAAGAATCCCCGACTGTCCTCAGGGATCTTCAGGCAGCTTTGAGACAGTCGGATCAGAACCACGACATGGATTTTGCGATGCCTTTGAATAGTGATGCGATTGAATCGCCGCAACAACGAAGTAACCTTTGGGATGCAGCTGCTCGTGATGCAGAAGGGGATCTCTTCGATGTCGAAGTAATTAATCTTGCAGACGACACAGGACTCTCAGAGGTTGGTCATGTTTCAAACCCCTTTGGATATCAACTGGGTGCAGACGATTCTGTCATTTGTGTCGAGAGCCGTGTCCTCGATGATCATATTCCACCTGCCAAGCCTCGCAACGATATACCATCGCCTGATGAGAAGGACCTGGTGGACTCCAGAGCTAGTTCCCCGTACTTTTCCGACAGTGAACTGTCAACAAGCACTAATGTCCATCCCCCGCCGCTAGCACAAACAGAAGTTAGCCAGGCAAATCAAATGACGACGGCAGAAGAACCTGAGAGCTTGCCCGAGCTCCCAGCACAACCACCTCGACCCAATTATGAAGCGTTCACAGACATTCGCCTGGCAAGAGAAATAAAAAGGTTTGGATTCAAACCAATCAAGCGGAGAAGTGCGATGATTGCACTACTCGACCAATGTTGGCAGAGTAAGACTCGTATGGGCCAGGCCAGCCTCCATACCAGCACCAAGTTATCTTCACCTACCAAAACTACCAGGGCGACACCTCCGGCTACTACTAGTAGTCCAAAGAAACCTAGAGGCAGGCCGCGGAAGAACAGTATTAATGCCCCCGAGCCCCAAGAACCGCCTCCATCTGCTCAACCGCCTGAAACCCCCAAGAGGCCTCGTGGCAGGCCGAGGAAAGACAGTTTGAGTTCGATACCAGGCGCTGCCTCTCCAAGCAAGCCTAAATCAGCGGCGAAACCACAGCGAGTGGTGGCATCACCTCGCCGCAAGAAGGCTACTGCTAAATCTGTCATTGAGATCCCTGACTCCGAAGATAACGAGAGCGACGAATTTGCTTCTTCGCCTGATACCAACGCTGAACAGATGTTTTCTTCCCCACCACCATTGGATATGTCTCTTACAACTAACGATGGCACACCGCTCACAGCCACCCAGAGCGATCAAGAGGCGCTCTTGTTTGACCACATCACCAATGCTGTTACATCTGCCCCACGTACTACTAACCCGCAAGAGCCATCCTGGCATGAAAAGATATTGATATACGATCCAATTGTTTTAGAAGATCTCGCAGCATGGCTCAATACGGGCGAGCTTAGTCGTGTGGGCTATGATGGAGAGGTCAATCCAAATGATGTCAAGAAATGGTGCGAATCGAAAAGCATATGCTGCCTGTGGCGGATCAGCCTGCGCGGCAAAGAACGGAAGCGATTTTGATACCATCGGATAGCGAGCATGGCGTTATTCTTCGACTCTTCTGAATTACCGGCGTTGTTATCAGCATGGATTTGCATTTACTGGCATAGGTGTTTTCTATACTTCGCAGAGCGCTTGATACCGCTGTCTGGAGTTGTTGTCAAGAGGTGGGGTAGAAACCTGGATGAGACAGTGCTCACTATTTGACTAGACAAGAACGAGCTCAATGTTTATACGGCAACAATGATAAATACAATTTACCATAACGACGAGGCTGCCTTTCCAGGGCGCCAGTTCACATATTTACACTCTGATCCATTCGTCGTCAAGTGCGCCTGCGCGGGTATCAATTTCAATTCCTTCGAGATTCACTTTGTTCCTTTCTTGTTGTTCTGTGCCCCCTGCGTTCCCTGCCCTGCCCAGACGTCAGGCAACTCTTTCGGGCCGTTGAGATAGATTTCCATGGCCCTGCTCGTGTTAGCCTTCGAATGTCAAGCAGATCGGCGCCTCTTACACAGATTCAGGCATGATGTCACTTGGTAATAAGGAAGGGCCTCTCAAGAATGATAAAGCTTATTGAGTACTGTCAGGCCTTTTGTATCGAGTTGCAAGCCCATGGGTCGACTTTGTTATTGAGAGAATGATTCTAAGATGTTGGGTTCGGTGGTGGCTAATTTATATTTCGAACTAGTGGCTTTCACCACGGCGGATTATCTTCTTTCGCTGCAACACAACATCTCCAGGATCCAGCCTCGATAGTTCGATCATCAGCCATGCTACGGGACACCAATGATATCACACCACATCGGTTTTGCGGCTCTGCTCTCCCCAGCTGCTCCAGTAGCTGCTGGGAGAGCACACCATCACGGAAGAAACTTTTGTATCCTATGTATGCTACCGCGATAGCGTGCAGCTTCTTCCTTCATCGGTCTATCCACAAGGCATTGGATGGTGTAGATGGCGCGCCAATGATGGACCTCGGTCCTCCCTTGCGGCGTTGGATAGCCCAATCTGGGGCAGATGAGTCGGTTACGTGGTTGGCGCATCTCGGCCAGGATCCTTATCGGGGAGAAGGACGCGGTGTGTCTCTCGTGACCTCGGGTTGGTAATGGTTGCCGATATTCTGGCAATATTGACCTTTTCTAGCAGATCATGACAGCTCATCCAACATCTCGAATACTGCAGCTAAAGCTCCGGTATCTGTGCCCTGTCGTGGAGCACAATGGAACCAGTGAAACCTGGGCAACAGATCTATCCTTGTGGCTTCATTCGCCAGATTGGGGTCTTCATTGCATGGTCTGGGGAAGTTGTGCTCACAATCGAAAGACTCCCTTGCATTTCGCCATCTGCGTCCAAAGTCATGCCTCACAATTCCTCCAGGCTTTTGGGCGCTCAAACCCCGCCCACGGCCCGGCTTGCCATATTGGAACCTTGAAACTTACATGCATCAAGCCATCCCACACAACCATCCCTCATTAAGCCAGCGAATCAACCATCAAGAATCCTTGGCATCACCACGACCTGACGGCACGGGTTGGCCTTTCCTGCGGGCATCTTTGATCACATTTCATAGCTGTGGCAAGATTGAGGCTCTGCGTCGATTATCTTTCGATTTCGAGATTGGCGCCGCGATCTCACCGAATTTAGCATCTCAAACCGTCATTCACCATGCGCGTTATACAGCTCTTACATGTTCGTCCCTCACTGGTGGAATGTCGAGTGAAGTGGGATGCTTGAACTACGATCCCATACGGAATCGGACCTCCGTGCTGCACCATTGAGCGAGAATCGCGTCTGCGCAAGGGAAAGTGGTATAACACTGGAGCTCATGGTAGCTGAAGGTGTGAGGTCCCTGCGACTGAGCATCACACCAAAGGTTGCGTCGGTGCGTTAGCTCGAAGAGCTAAAGCGACCTGATGGCGGCCATGATCTGAGCCAATATTATAGTGACAACACAGGGAGTATCAGACAAAGGAGCCACATTCCTTTTATCGTGACCTCGCCGGCTTCGATGCGGCCCCTTTGGCCTTTGAGGATGCCCGGCTGTGATTCGCCTCCCGCACCGGAGCTAGTGGGGCCGGTCCGTAACGGTATTTCATGATTATAACGGGCTCCGATATCAACTGTAGAGTATTTCGTCAAGCTATGAAAGAAATGTTGCCTCAAATCAGCAATTGATCGCACTGTGATAGTCATTACGGGAAACCCAAACGAGAACACGTCGATTGGTATCCCACCATCAAAGAGATCAGCTGCCATTGAAGTCGCAGCCTACCTCAGCGAGATAAGGACCTCCGGACAGACAATACCGTTATCGCACGTTGGATAAGTTTTGATGTGTTTAATTCCGCTGTCAGGAATCAGTCGCATATTGACGGCCTACGAGATCTGCCAATCGCAGCTCTCAATTGGAGTTACATCACGTCTAATCGGATGTGTCAAGTGATACCAACTATCTGGGTTGCCTTAAACCTTCGATCCCACTATCATGACGTGCGGGAGACGATCCCACGTTGTGAAAGGCGATGAATGCAAGGCAGCCGAGTTGTGATGTATCAGAAATTGTCATCCTTTTAAGAACCCCTTGTGCAAAAGGAGTTGAAGAGAGGACATGCCGGGTTCGTAGGGCTTATGGTACACAAATGCCGAAGATCTCTGATATTGATAAGCTTGATTTATGAGTGTGTGTTAACTAATTCTTGGCCTGGTTTGAGGAATTTGGTTGCATCTTGGCTTATGGGAGTTGCGATGAGACGTCATGCCCATCAGACGCCTCTTGCATGTGAAGATCAACGGTCCACGGATATCCTTGGCTTTACTGAGTTTACTCGAATTAAGTTGAGATTGATAATTAGTCTAGCTCGCTAATCGTTCAAGTCGACAGCGGATTTAGGACGTTACTCTCGCGGAGAGTCCGTCAGTTCAACACAAGCTCGGTGGTAGTCGGTCTCCGTCTTCCATAATTGCTACCAATAGGGCGTACGCATTGACTCATCACTCTTCTGGACTACCACTCACGATATGACTACCTATTTCTCACTGCACTGTGGCCAACAAGCGAGCCCCTCTCCGGTCGGGTCAACGGACAGCCGTGTTGACTGTTAAGGGCAAATGACCTCGTAGAACGGAAGGTTCGGAGTCGCGAAATTATGAAATGATTCCATAAGTTAGCCTTTATATCGAATTATATCCACCAGCGGAATTAACCATAAGTTGACAGCTTATGGTTATTCAGCTCTCAAGAGACAAAAGTGCGGCGACTTATACCAAGTGAAAACGTGCGGAATTCTTTGATGACGACACAGTCGACTCTGAGCTCTGGTGCTAATACCTAACGCGGAATTAGTGCTGACTTTTTTGAAGGATGAATGAATAATCATGGAATGAAACTGTCAAATAAGAGTCTAGAATCTCCCCAAGTCTCTCTCTGTCCGCCACGGAGCCGAGTGAGGTGCTAACCCCGTCTGTCTCCGCCGCCCGCACTATCGCCCTAAATCGAAGAATCACAAGGGCGTGCATCCCCGGAATTTTAGGGGCGTCTAGGGCGTCTGGGCGCTGTCAGCTCGGATCGTTTTCTCAAGTAGTGCCTGCCTTGGCACCAACGCCAGCACCACTTTAGTTGATTTTTAAGGGATCATCAATACGACAAACAACCTACCTCCACTGACCTGCCCTGCCCTGCCCGCCCTGATCAGAAGTGCCCTGGAACTCCGAGCCCCCCACCCTCCTCTCACTCCCACCCCTTCCAATCAATCAGTTGAGTCCACCCATCTTCCTCTCCAACTCAATCACAGACCAAACGCTCTGCGTCTTTTCTCACCTTATGTTTCACAACAACAGCCTTCTCAGCCTCTTCTTGGCTTTTTGAAGGCTTCACGACAGGTTCTCTGTCTACAGCTGCATGATTTGACGTTACGCATTTCCTTACCTTGCCCTGCCTTGCATTGCAGTTGAGGTTTGGTTAGCCTGCGTTACCGCACCCGCATCCGTATCGCATCTAACGTTGATGGCTTCGTCCGATTCCGTTCATCCCTTGTCCGAGCCTGAGTCCGCGGATTCTCCGTACATCCTTTGCCTGATCGATTCCACGTTTTTCGAATATCGTAAACAACCTATCGTTGTCGCCATCTTTGACTTGGTCTTACACTCGAGACGATACAGCAATGTCGGGCTACCTCGAGGGCATGGCCCTCGGATTTGGCTTCAATGTATCTGAGGGGCTTGATTCTGCGCAACAGTCCACAGCATCGCCTTCATCCAATACCCAGCAAGATGCTTCGTTCCACACCCAACCGAATTCTTTTCAAGGCAACGTTACTGTCTATCAGACAACAGGGCCCGACGCCCATACAAGCCCAATCCACCTGCCCGGAAGCAATACGCCCGCCCTGAATCCGCGATCATGCGTAACCTGCCGCCGTCGCAAAGTTCGATGCGACAAGCAGATGCCGTGTTCCAACTGTCGTCGAGCACAGATTCCCTGTGTCTTCCCCGCCCCCGGAAGAGCGCCGCGACAGCCGCGTCGAAAAGATCCAAATGCGCCCACCAAGAACTCGAGTCAGCGCGAGATAGAATTGATGAAGAGGCTTAGGAAGTTGGAGGGCATTGTGGAAGAGCTAAGCGGTCAGATTGAGGTTGAGTCTGGCGGTAAAGGCCCCTCATCAACCAATTCACCTGAAGCGCATGCAGGTCAAACCACATCGTTTGACGCCTCGGCGCATAATGCTCAACGGCAATCGTCGAATGCAGGTTCTCACGCAGGCAACATTGGGAGGATTGATGACAGCCCAAGGGGGGGCAGTGATGCTACAAGCGAACAGAGCGAGACTGCTCGCAAGAACATGCATAAAAAGTTTGGACGACTGGTTTTGAGCGACACTGGAGGAAGCCAAAGATACGTTAGTCATGGTTTTTGGTCGAAGCTCAATGACGAGGTTGGTCGGTCCCTGGTATTGTTGCAAATGTTTGACTGACTCTATCTACCAGCTCGATTCAATACGGGAAGAGACTCAGAAGCTTACTGATGAAGACTTGGATGAGTCTGACGAGGATGAAACTCTAGACACCTCACCCGCATCCGCACTCTCGGGAAACCACAACGCCTGGATATTTGGTTACCGCTCTGCAGACGTGGATCTTGATAAATACTGGCCCCTGCCTTCCCATATACCGTTCCTATGGTCTGTTTATCAGGAGAATGTGGAACCGTTGCTCAAAGTGCTGCACATTCCAACTATGGAGCCCATCTTTCGGGATGCGCGAAAAGATCACAAACAACTGTCTCCTGCAAATGAGGCACTAGTCTGGTCAATATACTATGCTGCACTTACATCCCTGGAACCTGACGAGGTAAGAGGACACCCTTAACTCTAAGCACGGAAGATGCTAACTCACGAACTCAGGTGCGAGCCAACCTTGGTCTTAACAAGGAGGATGTTGTTGTGCAGTACCGTTTTGCAGTCGAACAAGCCCTTGCCAAAGCCAACTTCCTGAACTCATTAGAGACTCCAATTATGCAAGCGTTGATCATTTTTATTCTCGTGGTTAAGGGTCAAGATGGAAGTCGTTTCTGTTGGTCTTTGACAGGCTTGGTGGCGCACCTTGCTCAAGGCATGGGCCTCCATCGCGATGGGTCGCACTTCGACCTAAGTCCTTTTGAAACGGAGATGCGAAGGCGTCTCTGGTGGTCGTTACTTCTACTGGATCTTCGATCGGCCGATGAGCTGGGTACTGATCTCATCATCCAAGACTTTAATTATGACACACAGATGCCGAGTAATATCAATGATACCGATATCAAGCCCGACTCAACGGAAGCCCCAGAGCCCAGAGAAGGTCACTCTGACTGTTCGCTGGCACTTGTTCGTTTCGAAATTGCTGGCTTTGGAAGGCGTCTGGTTCGACTATCATCCGCCTCGATGTCATTCTGCCCCCAAGGAATGCCTTACAAGGACACCAGCCTCGCGGAGCGAGAGCGCATGCTCATCGAGGTTTACAATAGAGTTGAGCAAAAGTTTTTGAAACACCACACCGGCGATTCTGATCCGTTACATTGGATGGCTGCTTCAATTGCGCGCATCATCATGGCCAAGATGACGTTGGTAATTTACCAGCCGGTCCTCTTCCCAGGCTCCGAGGGCGAAGGTACACTTTCGGAAGAGGCAAAAGAACGTGCCTACGTTGCAGCGATTGAGATTGCCGAATACAATCACATCTTGAATAACGACTCGAGGTCTAAACAGTTTAGGTGGCTGTTCAAAACCTACACCAACTGGTCAGCTATGGCCTACTTCCTCATCGCCAGTTGCCGTCGACCGTGGACTCCTCTTGTGGAACGCGGGTGGGAAGCCGTTAATGGATACGAGGGTAGACCAGGACAACTGGTGCGATCTGCCGAATACGCAACTGTCGTGATGCCTATCAGGAAACTTTACATGAGAGCCCAAAGGCACCGCGCGGCAGAAATTGCTCGACTTCGCGGAAATCCCGAAGAAGCACGTCGGCTGGAATTCGAAGAAAGGACGAATCCCAGATACCAGGCTAGGTTTGGGCAAGATGCGGACGGTGCAGCCAACAAGATGGAAGAAATAAGGGAGAAATGGAAGGTTCTGGTGCGGTCTGATGGAAGTAACGTACCAATCTCGACGCCAGCTGAGCTGAGCCCTGTTATGCCACCGTCGATGCTCCAGCCAAAACAAGAACAAGTACCATCCCGCCCTCGGACACCATCAGCCTACGACGTTCCGGCAACGCTCGACCTTTCTGATACGACCATGGGTTACATGAATGACCTAATGGCAGACACCACACCCTTGCCCATGGTAAATTTCTGGGCCACTGCAGGACGTCGGCTCTGTTCAAATCAAGGTCCATGGGGACAGGAATGACGCCAATGTCAAACACCTCTCAGTTACCGCAATATACGATACAACCAGGAGATACTGGCCAACAGTTCTCACCACAGACCATGCAATTCCCCAAGGACGACAACCCACCCCCTTACCTCTGGGGCGGGCAGTTCCCGTCGGTAAACTCAACCTCTGATAATACAGGCTTGGACGATGTTGATATGCTTGGAGATGATTTCAACTGGCACACCTGGAGCCAGAATGTTCGCGGTTTGTAGATAGGATCGTACTGAGATAGACGGTCACTGACAGACTGTGTTGCCAGATAGTCGATATTGATTGATCATCGGCGTGTATTGGGAGTAACTACCTTGCCTATCTATTATGTATGATACCCAGCGGAATAAGCATCAGGTGGATGTTAATAATTTTAGACCATCTTTTATGAGGCGGAATAACCTTAGACCATCTTGTACAATGTGGAATAATCTTAGACCATCTTTAATGAGGAAACATCGCACCGTCCCGACGCGTTGCTTGTAGAAATGTCATCATTTGTGCGTCCGTGCTCTTCCACTGACCATACGTATGGTTGAGAATAAATAATGCCAGTTCATGATGG
This sequence comes from Fusarium oxysporum f. sp. lycopersici 4287, assembly GCF_000149955.1. Lineage (NCBI taxonomy): Eukaryota > Fungi > Ascomycota > Sordariomycetes > Hypocreales > Nectriaceae > Fusarium > Fusarium oxysporum. The sequence goes on from NC_030986.1 coordinate 5,195,421, forward strand.
GTCTCAGTGACAACCTCTCCCAGGCCTTGCAAGTCATGCCTGTAGCAACTGACTTCAGCTCGCGAATGACTTTCTCGATCCATGTTATGAAGTCCATAAACCGCAGGGCATATACCAGCTCTGAGGAGGAGGGTAGTCAGGAGCAAACGGTACATCCGCCCATTTCCATCTAAAAAGGGGCGAATATTGATGAAGTGCTGGCAGAATTTGCTGGCATAACAGATCCTCTCCCAGACTTCCTCCTTGCTGAGCTGCTGGATGGTGATCCCATCATATGGGACTTCTCTGGAGCCCATTTCCACTATGAGGTTGTCGATCATGCTGAGCATTGCAGTAGTGATATGAACCGGGTCCACGAAACGCGTGTCGTACGTCGCACTCCAGGTGCGATAATTTCCGCTGTAGAGCTCCCAAGGCGTTTGCTGATTGATATCGATCTTGTAGGTCAGAATGCGGTGGGCTTCCTTAAAGGTGGCCTCAGAAAAGGCTTCTCTATCAATGAAGATTTTTTGAATCAGGTACTTTGCAGTCTGGGCGTGCTGCAGTGTTTCCCGGTAACATCGCAAGATAAGTCCATGCGACACGGGGATGCACCTGAATTCCAAGTGGTTTCTGATCTCTTCGTACTCTAAATCGTTCTGAGTAATCTCTTCTGGGGGCTGAGACGTTTCCTCAAAGACTACACGACAAAGTCTGTAGGTTGTTGGGAGACTTCCGCCTGCGACCGAGATCATGTTTGATCCGTAGATCATGCGGCTGAGAACCTCGATTATGTTGTACGGCTCTACCCGCGTGCGTTCCGTGAGGGCCCTCATGAACGCGTAAGGCCCCATTGTTGGGGTTGCCATGAATGTCGGAAGGATTTGGTATACGGAGTGGGCTTTGGAAATGGAAGACGTTGATGATATCTGCCTAAGAGTTGATAGACGAAGCGTTGAGAGAAAGAAAGTATTAGGAGGAGAGGAGTGGAAAGCGAATGCATTTATAGGCTTGGGGAAGGAGTTGCTTGACTGCAGAGAAAGAAGAAAGAGACTCCCAGAAAGTTTATTGCCTGAAGTTTAGGTAGGAAGTCTTGGTTATGGAGGGAATTTGCCTAAAGCTTCCTGAATTATGAGAGGTCTAGGATGATTCTTTAAATTATAGGAAGCTGATGCTGAAGTTTAGGATAAGCTTCCTGAATTATAAGAGGTTTAGGATAGTTCTCTAAATTATGAGAACTTTATGCTGAGGTTCAGAATAAGCTTCCTAAATTATGAGAGATTAGGATAACCCTTGGTTATAGAAGGGGTTCTTCCATCGATGATAGGGTATCTACCAAACTTGGAGTATCTTGAAGATTTATGGTGTCTCTCCTACCTTGTGATTTACTGGCTCATATACAAGTTTAACTTGGTATGTGGATCAACCGTGAATGCAAATCTCAGCCTCGATATCATTCGACGGTTTCTATGTCTATGGAAATTCAGAGTTTCTCGCTATCAGCTTTAACCTTTCTCTCCTCTTCCAAGGCATCTTCTCTTCGCCTCACTTCAACGTTGGTCGGTCCTCCTTTGCCAAAGTTAACAAGGACCACATGTTCCCAATCGCCACCTCTCTCAGAGCCCCTGAGTTCTGGTCCTGGTTTGTCCAGCCCGAGAACTATTCTCTTGTCCTGTTGTCTAATAAAAAGATTATGAGGACTCATGACTTTCTCACTCCAGGGGATCATGGCCGTCTTGTGCGCTTGGCCCTTCTCTGTCTCTGCTGTGGGCACTCGGTTCAGAAAGGACAGTAAGTTTTCTCTCTGTGCTGTGATTTGAGGAGTCCGTTGTCCATCTGATGATTCTTTTGAGTTCTGGAAGACTCTGGCGACTAAACTTAGGAGGAAGTACTGCGGTGGGAATAGGATGATGCTATTTGTGGCGGCACGGGCGAGGAATGATTCCGCGCGTGCGAAGAGGGCTGCTGTGTGTTCAATGCCATTGTCTGGTGTTGGGATAAGCATCTCTGATGGCATGTCACTCTGTGACTGTGGTAGCATGTAGAGATACATCTGCGTTGTGAAGCGTTTTGTGTTGGTGGTGGGTGTGATCCAGCGCGTAAAAGGGATGAGACCATCTGTACTCGGTCAACAATCACTTGACCGTAATCTATGTTGATTCATTCTTACCCAAGTCTGGCTCAGCGCCTACTGACTTTAGCCACTCGAGAAACTTGACTTGGTTTCCATGTATCATTTTCCTTGCAGTGTCTCTATCCTCGACTGTCAAGTTTACCAGCTCGTTGTCCTTCTTGGCCAATAAGATACCAGTCTCTTCAAAGGTCTCTCTGATAGCACCAATTCTGTACGCAAGTCCATCATGATGTCTCTCTGGCGAGTCTTCAGCCGGTATGATACCATCATGATAAGGGTCTAGATTTCCACCAGGGAAGACATGAGCTGAGGCGAATGATGTAGAGGTGTGTACACGGTGAAGTAACAGGACTTCATTGACAGGCGAGACTAAGAGAACTGAAGAACTTGGTCGTGGCTCTGAAGGTGGAGGCTTGTTCGCTGAGGATGATTGGTTTCGAGAAGTCATGATAGGCAGATATACCCGGGGTACGAAGTTGAAGTTTTGTCTATGAGCGGTCAAGTTTGTGTCACGGAAGAGTTGACGCGACAGGGACCGTCGAGTGACACAAAATAACAAAGACATGAGGAGTAACTAGGTATAGAGATTCATATATGACCAATAGATGTGCAGTATAACTACAAGTTAACACTTGTAGGGGGGCATGTGAGGTCTGAAGCGCGGTTCAAGTGACGTCGAGCCGAGGTCCCGCTTGGTGATGGCTTTGGATCGGCTCCGAATGACCGGACCGGCCACCAGACCCCGCTTCGCCGTAGACATATTCCCCTGACTCGAGAATAAGTAGAGAGCATTTTGTTGGTTTATTACTGTAGTCATATTGAACTTTTCCAGACGACGTGTTATTATTGTCAAGAATGTGGCGAGATGGTTGCGTTTGTAGTATTCATGACATTGCTTATTGAACCATTGACTAATAAAACAATAAAACCAAGCTTGGACTTACACCGGCAGGTTGAAACCATTGAGCAATTAGACATTTCTTCAAGGCCAATTCTAGTTAGAAGTCAATATCATATAGATTTTAAACAGTCAAAGAGACCAGAGCTATGCCGGCAATGTTGAACTGCTTAATATAATAACTATTCCAGGGTAAACAGGAGGCATTCATTAACCAGAGTTCTATATACACAAGCCTTGTCACTTACACTGTACAACAGTTGGAATCACTATAAACACCGTGTGATAAAATGATAACATAAACACCATTTGTTAAATGATCATGCCACAGGACGCAGAGAACACAAAAACTGCAAAAAAGAAAGCACATCTCAATCATGAATATGTATTTATAGGAACAGCCCGATGCGGGGGTCGAACCCGCAACCTTGAGATTGTGAACTCTTAAGAGTCTCACGCTCTACCGATTGAGCTAACCGGGCGTGCTTCGCCGGGGATCAAGCCGGATTGATGGGAGCAGCAAGAGAAAGTCCATACTATATTGGCTAGAATATCAGAAATGTGTGTGATTCATGTGCCTTTGGTAGTTCTGTGGTGTGGGCTCCACCAGAAATAGTGTCGTGAGTGGTGTGGTTTGATTGGCTGACCCATTTTGCTGTCGCGATCCAGTCACGTGAATTGATCCCGCCTTCCTCGTCTAGGGTTTGTCCCCCACGAAAAATCAATTTGCCCTGAAAACTGAAGCTACTGTCAGTTTGTTCATCTCGAGACCCGAACCCGACCACGACCTCTTTCACGAAGTAACGCCACACTAACCCTTCAGACAAAATGGCCAAGATCTCGTAAGTAGCTCTCGAATACCCTCAGCAGCTTCGCTTTAGGTCTCTCGTCTCGCTTCTCGCTATCTCGAATTTTGTCTGCCTCCTCCGTCATGGGTTGCTCCGATGCGCAAAAAGAGTTGGAAATTATTTCGAGTGCTGGTTTTGGCGGGGAACATGGCGACCAATTTTGTGCCTGCGCACACAACGAAAATAAGCGACAATATCATGAGAAATACGGCATCACTGGTTTGACTGGTGACGACGACATTCATTGCTTTGTGCTTGAATTTTTCAACTCGATCTCGACGACAATGGCTTGACATACAAATACTGTCGAAGCCATGAATCCACCGACTGGCAGACTTTGGCAGAAAATTCGACATAGCGAGAACGAGAACGAGAGACACAGAGACAAAATGTTCAAGACAACAAAAACAAAATACTGACTCACCTTCACAGCCGTGGTGCCCCTGGTGGCAAGCTCAAGATGACCCTGGGTCTCCCTGTGTACGAAACCTTCCAATACCGTATCCCCCGAACCAGCAAACTGACTCCCTCTCTAGCGGTGCCGTCATGAACTGCGCCGACAACTCGGGTGCCCGAAACCTCTACATCATCGCCGTCAAGGGTATCGGTGCCCGCCTGAACCGATTGCCCGCCGGTGGTGTCGGTGACATGGTCATGGCCACCGTCAAGAAGGGAAAGCCTGAGCTCCGAAAGAAGGTCCACCCCGCCGTCATCGTCCGACAGTCCAAGCCCTGGAAGCGATTCGACGGTGTCTTCCTGTACTTTGAGGACAACGCTGGTGTCGTATGTACAACCTACACGAGAAGAGACAATTGGAGACTAACATGTGTAGATCGTCAACCCCAAGGGTGAGATGAAGGGCTCTGCCATCACTGGCCCCGTCGGTAAGGAGGCTGCTGAGCTGTGGCCCGTAAGTTCCCCCCCCATTCTCGACTCTCGTTGTTCCCTGTACTAACACCTTCCCAGCGTATTGCCAGCAACTCCGGTGTCGTCATGTAAAGTGCTTGCTTGCGAAAGAGAATCAAGGAAAGACAAAAGGGCGTGCGGTGCGTGGTGGTTGGGTTTCTGTCCCGAATGCGATCAGATAGAGCGCGGTAAAGAAACATCTGTTCCCCCCCTCCCCCAAAGAACTTCTTTTATTTATTTCCCTCCTGTCCAACAAGAATTGGTAGGGGGGGGAAACTGGGGTGAGGGTTGTTTTTTATCAAAATCGGGGCAATGTTCTTTTTATCTACTACTTTTAAAGTCGCTGGATTTGGCACAAGGCTCTTGCATTTCGGTTTGCGGCGTGTAAGGATGATTCACATACCAGGCATTCACATCAAGGACAAAACAAAAGTCACTTCAAACCATCTTCCCCTGGGCGTTGTGTTCTTTTTGGGTTAAACTATGTGCAATTCTTCTCGCCGTGAACCTGTGAAGTCATGATTAGTGATGTGCATGAACCTCTGTAGTCCACGGGCTGTAGTCTAGTACTACTCTTCAATATGCCAGCGGACTGGTAATCTATGGATGAAATCTGTTGCAAATCCTGCTTGTAAGTCTTGATTGGTTCAGAGGAGCTGGATGTGCATGCTCTTGCTGCCGATGTCGCACAGCATCTACCCTATGGGAATAACCTGTTTATTACTCATATCCTTTTCTTGCCATTGAGAGGTGTATTGAGATAAGTCAATCTGTCTATAAGCAAAGTGGTCTACAATACTACCCGAATTCATAACATAGCTGCTATCGTGCCCTTTTTAGCTTATTGTCGTTTAGAGATTGCTGATTTTACTTCTCGTTCGTAGTATAGTAATCAAAATCAACTACGAGGCAAGTTACGTATTGGATCCATTTACAAAACAGTCACAATCACACCAAAGCAGACATTTGATGTATATAACTTGACATTAAAATTCGTCTTTTAGGCGCTTGCTAATAAGCTCGCCACACCTTTTCTCACGCTATAAAACCTCCCAACTTGGGCGAGTCGCCCGTTTGATGCATGCCGAACGATTATGCAAAGACCTCCCCTCCATCGCATGCATATATCCATGTATGAATGAACATGAAGTAAGAACAAAAAAGAACTAAAAACTAAAAAACAAGACGAGAAACGAACGATGGTTCTTCGCATCTAGTGTACAAGAGAAAAAACGTGCATCGGAAACTGCATCCAAAAAAAACCTCTCTTGTTTGGTCCGTAGTATACAGAGTGGTTGCAAGTATATACCAGATGAGACTGCATGTCTCGTGGTAGGTCGTGAGTGTTACATTGAGCTTTTCGGCTGAAAGCCTGAAGCTCGAGACGTTATTGCTTTTTTCTGCTTTTTTTTTATTCATATTTTTGGTTCTGTGTGTGTGGAAGTGTCGTCATTGGATGATCAGTCCGGGGACCAGTTTCGTGCTCTCGTATCCTCTAGTAGGGGTATCCCATACCGGGCATTCCGTGGCTATGGCCGTGGCTGTGGTGTTGAGGATGGCCATGCATGAAAGGAGGAGGAGGAGGAGGATTTCCAGCCTGACGAGGAGGTTGGTGAGGGGGAGGAGGTAGATGTTGAGGGTGAGCTGATGCATCGGAGGTTGTTGCTGAAGATGCAGCGGGTGAGGCGGGTGTTGGTGCTGATGCTGGTGAGGGTGATACTGGTGAGGAGGAAGCTCATGCTGATGAGGGTGCATAGGCGGCGGTTGATGCAGCATGGGCGGTTGCTGTGGTGGCATCTGTGGTTGATCAGGCTGCATCTGCATCTTGAGAGAGGAAGGCTCTCTCTTGACGGTGGCTTTGCCTTTAGGCTTGTTGGGAGCGGCGACACCTGTTCTTTGCTCGGCTGCCGCTTGAGCAGCCTTCTTAGCCGCCAGGGTCGCCTTGCGTTTCTCAACGGCTCCAGCCATATTTCCATTGGCCCAACGATCTGTATCTGTGTTAGCTTGTGAATGGCAAAGAATAGCATGTTAGGAAACTTACTCTTCATAGATGCAGACATCTTCTCTGACTTGGTCATGGACTTGTAATCTTTGGGGGTATCATCTCCATCGTCCCCTGCGACAGATGGGGGAGCGGAGGGAGGTCCTGTAGCAGGAACAGCAACAGGATGAGGCGCTTGAGGTGCGGGTGTCCCTCCGTTCTTGGCATCCTGGCCAGATCTGACAACTTTGATCTTTTGAATCTTACGGCTGTTTGGCACCTGTGCTGGTTCAACAGAGGGAGCTGGTGTAGAAGCATTAGATGGAACCTCAGTGGTGGTGGTGCCCCCGCTGGTTCGCTTGCCCTTCTTCTTGGGCGGTGCCTGAGCCGACTCTTCAGCTTCGTTGGGATCGTCACGGAAGCGCTTCTGTCGCTTGGGTCGGAACGAATAAGATGACTCAACAGTGTGGCCAGATGCTTCAGAGGACGCGGTGGTAGGGCGAGAGTCGCCGTTATCGGTGATCTCGTTTTCAGGTGTGACATCGGTATAGTAGGCCCTGGGAAGCTTGAGAGTAACAAGGGCACGGCGGACAGGCGCCTTCTCTTCCTTCTCCTGCACTTCTTCTTCCTCTTGGGGTTCGTCATCGACAAACTCATTGGGATCAGCCTCTTCGTACTTGACGGCAGGTCTGGCACGGCCACGGCGAGTAGGCTTTGCTGGCGATTCTTGAACTGGTTCCTCGGCGTCTGGTGTAGGGGCAGGTTCTTCGGCAACAGCAGCATTCTTGCCGCGACCACGCTTACGTCTAGTCTTGGGACCCGAAGCCTCATTGTCCGAGGCAGCCTCAGTGTTGAAACTGACTGAAAGGTTGGTTTGAGGCTCATCCTCAGCGTTGGCGTTCTTGCGTCGACGACCACCACGAGTGGGTGGCACAGGTGTTGAGCTTCGACTGACATCCTGTGTTGCGGGATCGAAGAGCTGGACAGGCTTGCGCTGACGTTTGCCGACAACCTCGTCCGTCTCAGTGGCCTTTGCGGTCTGTCGGGGTTGGTTTCGTAGAGATCGTCCACGGGTCATGATTCCGACCTGTTGGGTTTCGGGGTTTTGCTTGCCAATCTTTGAAGGATGAGGATCGTATTCAAAGCCGTAGGCAGCAGCCATAATACGATCTTGTCCTTGAAGATAACGGGTCTCATTGAGACCTTCTTTGTCGCGAGACTTGTAGCCCTTGACAGCGAATTCAGGTTCCTCGTAGTTAAGGCCATGCTGGTTGAGGTTGCGAGTACGGGCTTCATACTTGGCATCGGCAGCTCGTCTACGGAGCGAGTTCTCGTAATCGTCAACAACAGCGCCCAGATCATTCCACTCGTCCTGCCACTGAACCATGGAGACATTGACGGCCTCGAGGAGTTCGTATAGGTCTTCAGTTGACATGTCCTCGTAGTTCTCGAGGATGGAGATGTACTCCTCAGGGTCTCTGAGCTTTCTATATTTGTAATAACGTGTACGTTCTGGAACTTCCTGAGATTCAGAGACGTCAGCGTCATCACCATCATCTCCACCTGGAGCGGGTGAATTGAAAGCTGTAGGATCTGTGGAGTCGGCCACTGGAGAGCCGCGCGTAGGAGTATTCAGTGCTGGTGTAGGTGCTTCGAGGCCCACCCCATCCACAATATCATACTGATCGTCCACCATGGGCTCCATATCAGTGTCCTTTCCTTCAGGTGTTGTGTCATCATTGGCACCGTCTTCATCAGAGCGACCCTTCTTTTCTGGGTATAGTGTAAACTCTCCATCGACATAAGGCCTAAGATGTGACCAGCGGCCGACGGGGGTAGGCTGTGGCATTGACTCCATGGCAATTCGGGGAGCAACAGGCTTCTGCGGACTTGCTTTTGTGTCTGAGGGAGCAGAAGAAGCAGGAGTTTCGATGGTCTCAGTAGGAGGTGGAGTAGGAGCTTTCAATTCGGTAGGGCTCGAAATGGTGGGAGGTTCCTCTTGAGTGAGAGGAATCTCAGGCGAGTCTGGGATTGGAAATTCGTCGGCAGTGGGCGGCACTTGTGCGGACTCTTTGTCTTTATTGTTTTCAACAGTCTCATTGTTCACCTTCTCATCCTTTGTCGAGTCGCCGTTCACCTCCACAGGTGTGGGAACATCGTTGGAGGTGACATTTTGGGGAGATGCGACGTTCTCAACAGACTGTCGAAGCTCTTCAATCTCTCGAGCAGGTGATGCTGATGGTGGTTTTGAGGGTGGCTTTGGTGGTGATGCAGAGCGAGCTCTTGATGCAGAAGGGGACGACGCAGCTGGGGGTAGAGGTGCTGTCGTAGGCTCTTCCACAGGTTCTTGTTCGGGCATTTGTGAAAGTTGTTCGGGTTCTTGTGTGAACTCCATGGACTCTTGTGCAGGCTTGCTTGCAGGCTCTTGTACAGGCTCTTGCACAAGCTCTTGTGTATCAAGAGGCGCGGCATCAGTCATTTCGACATCTTGAGTGGGATGCTCGTCTTGAACAGGATCGATCTCCGTATTGCCCATTGCGTTCATCTTGTCGTCTTGATGAAGGTCGATTAGCTTGTCCGTTGATGTAGGAAATTGATAGATATTTGTGATGAGATGAGATGATTCTTGCTTGATGTTGGTATCGGTATCGGTGTTGTTGTTGGTGTTGATGAGAGAGAGAGCAGGCTCAGAAGGATCTTGAGGAAGAGGTTCGGTAGTAGGGGCTTCAGCAACTCCATTGACAGGCACTGGCACTGGTTCAGATGCAGGAACAATAGGTGAGTGAACAGGTTCACTCTTATTGTTCTCGTCGGCTGTAATTGGCAGAGGTGCTATCGTCGGTGCTGGCACTGGCTCTGACACTGCCTCTGTTTCTACCTCTGGTTCCACTTCAACTGGATTAGAATCTGGCGCTGCCGTGGCGGCTGGTTCAGATTGTGCATCTGCCACTGCCACTGCTGGCGGCTTTACTTCATTAACACCTTCTGCAGCTGGAGACTTATGCGTTGTACTCAGTGATTCCGGCTCGGGTTCCACTTTGGGAAGTTTTTCGGCCTGCGGTTCTGTAGGTTGAGATACAGGTTCCTCGATAGAGGTTCGTGTAGGTTCCACAGCAGAAGAAACTTTGTCTGAGGAGATTTGCTCGACCTGGGGAACAGATAAAGTTTCTTTTGTTTCAAGTTGGTGTTGATTCTCACCAACTTGAGGAGCGGCAAATGCATCCTTGGTGGACTCATTTTGGGGGGATCTTTTAGGTGAGTCCTTTGATGGCATCTTATTCTGAGGGGATGAGTTATTTGAAGCAGCGTCTCTTAGCTCAGAGTCATCGACATCTGAGTAATAGGCACCGACTTCAATTGTGTCTTGGACGTCGTTATCATCTTCTTGCAAGGCAGCTTGATGATATGCCTTGAGGTCACTGGATTTTCGTGTCGGATTCCTCCGGCGATTGGACGGGGTGTCAGCACCCATGGAGGCGCCTCGCCTCTTAGAGTCATTGCTGTAAAAGTCATCTGTGTCAAAGTTGACCTCGGACCTTCGCTTTTTGCCGCGTGCTGAAGAGGTGGAATTGGGAACGACAACATCGTCGTCGATGTGCTCAAACGTGTAATCCACGCGAGCACGCTTACGAAGACTGTGGCCGCCCTTTTTGGGCCCATGCTCACCCTCATCAGGAATTGGATAGTTATCCATAGTAGTAGAACGCTTCTTCGCATTCGAATTGCGACTACTGCTTGGAGAAGAGAAAGTGAAGGCGTGCTGGAGAGGTTTGGCTGAGCGGCGGCCACCAACACCTTGAGGCGTTGTGGTATTAGTGTGAGAAACAACAGGACTTGTGAGTGGATTCAGGTCAAAGGAAGCCTCTGAAGTAGAAGTAGGAGAAGCAGAAGCTCCCAACGGACGGCGACGTTGCGGCATCCGGCGCGAGCGATCCATTGTACAGCCAGGACAGGCTTGTTAGTTCTGTCTGACCCGAGAGAGATTTGAATGGTTGGATGGGATGAGGCTGGGATCCAAGTTTACAGCAAGGACGTGTAGTGGCCAGCCGGGCCCGCGAGAGGCGTCATGCGAGTGAATCCGCGGACGGGTAACTTAGTAAGAGCGCAATGCCAAATAACAGGAGCACACAATACGTGCGAGCCTGAAAATTTATAATCAGACAGGCGCAGGCTCTAAGGAGGATGAGGCTCAAAGTGCGTGGATATGAATGAATGAGATGAGCGTGTCGGATGGAGTAAGAGAAACAAGCCAGGGCAGAGAAAGAATTTTGAAGTACAGGGAATTGGCGGCAACTTGCAAAAAAAGACAAGACACAAGACAGACACCCCGAGTAAAAGTAAAACGCAAGACAAAGGCTAAAAGACGCCCTTAACAATAGGAAGTAACCTGATACGCCTTGGTACCGGAGGCGACGGTTTAACCAAGAGTGCAATATATGACAGGAGGCGTGTGTGATGAAGACGAGACAGTCTCCTTTTGGCTCTGATGTTGGTCTCCCGTCGATTTTCTCAAGGTGTCGTGGTCTGGTCCGAATAAGCCAGCCAAGGCTAGACCCGCCTGGGGCCTCGTCTGTTAGTGGTATCCCGGCCACTGAAAGACCCAATCTCTCACAAGGCTCAGGGACCTGGGAAACCCGTCAGTACGTACCCGCCCCAGCGACCCCTTCTCCGGGGTTCCTCCAGGCCAATCAGGCAATTCTATTTCCACGGAACCACACGGCGCTAGTACAAGTCAGGTATGAGCATGACCGTGTCGTCTGCTGCAAATCACTGGGTGTTAGTGGTTGCTTTGCTGTTGTAAGTCGCAGGTGAGCCAATTAGAATACTTGACGAGTACTCCGGCTGAGCTGTTGGTGAGGCTAGATGCCCACACATTAGGTGTCATTGGCGAGCAGCCGACAAGTAGATGATGTTTCAGTAACATCAGCAATTACATCTGACAATCTGAAAGAACGGTATCTCAGGAACGCAATGGTATCACTAACTATTGCATGAGATCTCACTTACACGAAACGTTTGTCTATATTTGTGTATGCTGTTGCCCTAACTCCTCACTGTAGTGATGTAACCGTAATCATCCATTCGGAAACAGCACGTGTTAGACGTTCCTGCCTTCCCGGTGCTCCTGGACCCTTGCAGCTGTCGGTGTCGTACCTACCTCTCCAGAGCTCCAACCATCTCCCTTAGTAGAATCCTCTCTCTTTTGCGCCAAACAACCTTCTTTCAACCCCCCGCCTTTACCAAGTCATCAACACGACAACTTCGAGAAAGTCACGAGAACCTAATTCTACATCCCTACACTCTTTTTTGGTCGCAGCTGTAGCAGATCTCTGCAATTATGGCGTCGAAAAAGACAAAACCCACCGCTGGTGACGACGTCGACATTGACGAGCTGCTGTCTGGCCTTGACCGCGATAAGAAGCCTAAGAAGACAACAAAGTCTAAGCCGACCTCTGCCGCATCCAAGGCGCTTGCCGATCAGGATATTCTCGCCGACCTTGAATCGGAACTGGCTGAGCAGCCTTCACGACCTCATACTCCCCGCCTCAAGGATGCCACCCGCCGTTCCACAGCAACACCCCCCGCTGGCGACCCTCGCAAGTCTACCGATAGTGCACGCAGCCTGAAAGCAACATTCACACCAAGCGCCACGAGCTCAGAACTTCACGAGAACGAGAAGAAGCCAACATTTGAGCCTGTCCAGCAAGAAGCTGCCCCTCAAGCCTCTGGTGGAGGATGGTGGGGTGGCATTTTATCCACGGCCAGTGCTGCTATGAAGCAGGCCGAAGCCGCTGTCTCACAGATCCAACAGAATGAAGAGGCCAAGAAGTGGGCAGACCAGGTCAAGGGAATCAGGGGACTTGATGTCAACACTCTTCGAACCTATGGTATGCTTGAACTGACACCGAATTATGAATCTAGCTAATCGAGAGTTAAGGTGACGAACTCCGACATCGTGCTCTCCCCACCTTCACCAACATCCTCCACACCCTTGCGCCGCCTATCAGTTCCCATGAACGACTTCTCATTCATATCACCCACGATCTTGTCGGCTACCCGTCACTCGACCCTCTGATTCATAACGTCTTTGGCCATGTGATGGCACAGGTTGAAGGCGGTGACCTTCTTGTCATCCAGCGTGGCCAGGAGAGCCACTCTCGACGTAGTACCGACAGTATTACTGGATGGCACGACGGGCCTTGGTGGAGACAAACTGATACGCCCCGTGAGCTCGGATTGATCAAGGGTCTGCCTGAAGGAACTAAGCTTTGCCGCGCCAACGCCGAATCGCATGCGAACGAATACTTCTCTGCCAATGGTGGTGTCGAAGCAGCCAAGCACAAAGCCACCGAAGATGTGAGCGAGACCAACCCTGTTAGAACCTCGGATCTGTTCCTGGCTGTCCAGGCAATTTCTGTGGATGAGGACAAGAACCTGTTCGCTCGCACTGCTTCTGCGGAGAAGGAGAAGGACTCTTCTGGTGTCGAGAATCAAGATGAGAACGAGGAGCTCATTTGTTTCGCTGTTTTCATCCTGGATCCTGTTCATGACATTGAATTTTATACCGTCAGCCAGTCTGTTCCTGCTCGATGGGTTCAGTGGCTCGATACTCCTGCCCCTCTCACACCTCGATCTGGCGAGGATGGCGATGTGACCGACGCCAATATTCCCGAAGAGATCAGGGATATCATTGAGAGCGGTGGGGTTGACCCTCGAGAATGGGTTGCTGAGTGGCTTGAAGAGCTTCTCAACCTTTCTATTGGTACTGTTGCTCAGCGATATGTTGCTCGCCGCATGGGTGTAGGTGAGGGTGGCCTGGGTAGGGGCAAGAGAAGGATGGAAGATCTCGTGCAGGACAATGCTGGCGAGGCTGCACGTGCTGGCGTCATCTAAACGACGTGTAGGGAAAACGATAAAGTATGTTGTATGACAAGGTAGGTTGGGCGTTGGAGTTTGCGACCGGTAAATGTAACCTTCGGAAGCTTAAGTGGGCTTGGAAATATTTGAATACTGGGTTCTCTTTCTATCACGCAGGGCTAGGATCGCTTTGGAATCTACACTGTCATTAATATCAAGCTGGACTTTGAACGTCGACTAGCTCGACTATGCTATACCCGCCTCTAAAGTCCGACCACAGAATTCTATCCATGTCCTGAAGCAAAGTCTATGTATGACCCACTCGATGAACTGTTCCAGCCTTCTTAAGCTCACCTCGAGCCTCTCTGGTGGCACCCTCCAAATCAACCTTCTTCAACGGCCTGTAGACGGGATCCCACATCTGCTCCCTGATCCACTCCTCCAAATCTTCTTCCTTCTCAGGGATGCCCTCCTGTGTAGCCTCACCATCCTTGACAGCTGCTTGTATCACATTGCGGGCAATGCGGACACTGACATCCCGCACTGAATCCACGTCTGGGAGAAGAGGAGCCGTTGAGTCTTTGAGAACAGGGCTCAGTGAGGAAACTCCCTCCACAGCGGCTACAAGCATGCGATCTGTCAAGTGCTTGGCACGGGAGAGCACGCAGCCGAGACCGATGCCTGGGAAGACAACTGAGTTGTTGCATTCGCCGACATTGATGGTGATTTCAGAACCGTCCTTGCCCCATGGGCCCTTGACAGGTGGGAAGGGTGAGCCTGTGGCTACAAGGGCCTTTCCATCGGTCCATTTGAGGATATCTTCTGGCTTGGCCTCATGAAGACGTGTGGGATTTGAGAGAGGAAGAACAATAGGGCGCTCGTGGTGCTCAGCCATGGCGCGGATGACATCCTCGGTGAAGGCACCAGGCTTGGTAGACGTACCAACAAGAACATTAGGACGGACCTCTTTGATCACGGACAGGAGATCAGCGTCCTTGTCTTTCCACTCTGAAGCATCCTTAGCAAAGATCTTTTGAGCATCCGTGACACCTTCAGTTTCCGAGGTGAGGAGACCAGACTTGTCGATCAACCTAAAAAGTCAGTCATGCTCGGTCTCATTGGTTATAAAACTTACCAGATCTGCTTTGCTGCCTCCTCATGGCTCATATTTCCTTCCGTGGCAATAGCATCTCGAACTTGGTCTGCGATACCAAGTCCAGCGCTACCGGCTCCAAAGACGACCATTCGGAGGTCTTTGAGCTTTTGCTTGCTGACGTGTAGACCTGACAGGATGGCTGCGAGAGTTACACAGCCTGTTCCTTGGACATCATCGTTGAAGCAAGCAAAGTCTGGACGATACCGATCAAGAATCTTCCTCGCTATTAATACATCAATGTCAGAAAATGCCACCAGATTGGGACAGAGGGTGTATACCGTTGGTTAAACCAAAGTCCTCAAAGTGGATGTAGGCCTTGGGGTAGAGCTTCCTGGCAGACTGCACAAATGTGTCGACAAACTTGGCGTACTCTTCACCGCGGACACGCTTCTCTTTGAGACCAAGATATAGCTCATCATCGAGAAGCTCCTTGTTGTCTGTGCCGCAGTCGAGGACAACTGGAAGGGTTCTGTTTGGATGGACGCCTGCACAGAGAGTGGTGAGGACTAACTTGGCGACGGAGATGAGAATACCGCCAACACCTTGGTCACCAATGCCGAGAATTTCTTCGCCGTCTGGACTCGATATTAGTAGCCGCTGATACGATGTAGACGATAAACTGACCAGATACGACAATGTAGTCAATATCTTCAGGGTTTCCCCATTGCGCTAGATTGTGATGCACATGATCTGGGTCTCGGATGTTAAGATAGCAACCTTCTGGACGTCTAAAGAGTCGAGAGTAATTCTGAATAGCATCGCCTTCAGTTGGCGTATAGATGATGCTCATCATCTCATCGAGATGAAGTTGCAGAAGCTTTACACAAAAATTAGCATTGCGGTTACATCGGAACAATGCATGTATGATACCTTGTAGTACAGAACCTCATTTTGATCCTTTAGTGAAGCGAGAAAGGTATTTTTGGCTAAATCGTCAGGCCTTGATGAATATTGCTCATATGCGCGTTTGCATTGCTGTTCAAGTGTCTGAACACCTTGAGGTAGCAAGCCTGTGAGATTAAACTCCCGACGCTCATCTGGAGGAAAAGCAGATCCCTTGTTCAGATATGGTGTGTTCAATAGTGATGTACCACTGAGTGCGCAGTTAATAGGACCAGTGGTGCTGAGTGGTAGATCACCAAACTTGGACTTTTTGGAATGATCTGCCTTTGTGGCATAGTTGTTGGTGAGATTCAAGTATCGCATAGTGGAGGGATATAAACGGAAGCGATGGACAGGGGATGATTTGGATAATTTGAACATGATTATTTACTTGGCAGTCTTGGCTTTTGACATGTGGTATTAATAGTAGAATGGCATAGATACCTAGGTAGACACACGGCAGTTGAGATAAAACATGAAGTTCTGATCCGATATCACAAGGATGACGTCGTTGAGCTCTCACTGGCCTAATCCACTCTGACGAAAGAATGCGAAACCTTGATTGCATCTGCACGTGCCAAAGGTCGAAAAACAATAGGGTCTTTGATATCATGAACTTCGATAATATTCCAGATAATCACATGATAGTGACACATGTACTATGTATACCAATAAGAGAAAAGAATGTCGGTGCTCCTGGAGCCTCGCCCGTGTAGAAATTGATACAATGTTATCCACCAGAAGGTGACCAACAAAGACGAGACGGACGCGGACTATGATGGCCCTTGTTGTTCTAGCAACTACGACAATAAAAAGAAGCACAAAGAATTGTGAGACCTTTTTTCGTCGTTAAATCATCCTTCAGACTACTTCGTGCGGATAGTACAAAACGCACCGTCCGTAGAAGACCCTCCGTGAGGAAGACTCGTGGGAAGATTGAGTGACTGAAGGAAGAACGTTGCGGATAGAAACAGAAATGGACCTACCTTGTAACAAGACGCATGATTAGATCTTGAGATCGCGCCTTGTTGTGTCGCTCTGTGAGAGAGACTTGGAGAGATAGTGAGAGAAGGGAAGATCGTGGTGAAGGAAAATTTGACGCGCCGGTTTTGGTGGTGGAGTTGAAATGTACGTACCCCACTGTTCGGTTGGCGGGCCACAGAACCCAGCCACCAAAAGATGCCGCATTTCAACTTGAATCCTTATTGGCTCAACAACTTACACCAGAACAATCACTGCTGGATATTACGTCTCACAGCATAAACCTTAGTGGCTTGCCAAGATTGTATTATCTGCATCTATAAATACAGAAATCATGCGCGCCAGTGCATTTTGTCCCATGGACTTACTAGGTATGGCTATCTATGCTTCTAAGCGTTCTCGTGGTGAGATGGCCTTGTGTCAATCTCTCCATCCTCCACCAACGCCTTCTCAGCCTTCAAAGCGTCAACCTCTAGCTCGATTCCGAGACCAACATCTCGGCGCGCCTCATCCAGCATCTTTGCGTCCTCTTCACCAGTGTGGCTTCCGAAGACCCGGTCCATATCCTCGAGAGTAGCACCCTTCGTTTCTGGAAGACAAAAGTACAGCCAGACCATACTGCATGCCAAGAAAACGGCAAAGAAGATGTAAGTGCCCCATTCGAGAGTCTCAAACATTGGGGGCACGTAAAAGGCAACAGCAAAGTTGTTGAGCTAGAGTCACTGTTAGTTATCGTCATCCCATAAGCGAGATGGGAATACGTACCCAGTTACTGGAGGCACCAATCGAAGAACCCTTGGATCGGATAGACAGAGGGAAGATCTCGGCAACAAGAGTCCATGACACAGGACCCCAAGTAGCTCCAAAAGCTCCAACGTAGAGCCAGATGAAAGCCACGGCAACCCAACCTGCAGCACTATGCGTCTCCCAATCGTGCTGGAACTTGGCGACAATAATACCGGCGAGAACCATGGAGATAAGCATGACGATGGATCCAACATAAAGCATGGGCTTTCGTCCAACCTTGTCGATGATCGCCATCGCAGGTAAAGTGAAGACGAAGAACACAACGCCCGTAACTCCCGTCGCCAATAGAGCCTGCGTTCCTCCGGTAAGACCTAGACTTTCAAAGACTTGGCTGGCATAGTAGATGATCGCGTCGATGCCCGACCACTGCTGCCAGAACATAACCAGCCAAGCTGTAGCAACTCGTTTGAAGTTGTCCTTGGTGCGGAAGATCTGATAGTACTGAGCAAACTGGGCCATCCAGACACTGCCCTGCTCTTTAGCAGCCAGATTGGGGAAGTTCTTGGCGAATGCGCGCTGTTCAAAGAGAGCCTCTGCCTTGATCTCCTTGTACTCCACCTGAATGAGCTCGTGCTCGATGGGAAGGTTGCGAAGGTAGGACAGTGTCTTGAGAGCCTCCTCATCACGACCCTGCTTGACGAGCCAACGTGGGGAAAATGGCAACCACCAGATTCCAAGAGCGAGAAGAACAGCAGGGATTCCTTGGATGATGGATGGGAGCATCCATGCGAGGTTACTTTGGCCTTCTCCTGTGCCGCCGATGTAGTTGCTGCCGTATCCGATCCAGAATGAGAGCATGATACCGAGGATAGTGCAGAATTGGTAGAAGGAGACGAGGAAGCCACGGAGTTCGGGAGACGATAATTCGGCGTTGTAGAGAGGACTAAAGAGACGTCAGCCAGACACGACTTTTTAGTATTGGGTAATAGTTAGGACTTACCCAACACCACTGAAAGTGCCTGCTCCGATACCAGTGAAGAATCGACCAGCATAGAGCATAGAAGCATTATCCTTGGTTCCTTCGATATACAAATAACTACCAAGAATAACCCAGCAGCAAGCCATAAACATAGTATACTTTCGTGAGTAGACTTCACCAAAGACACCAGCGGACAACGAGCCCAAAATACCACCGAGCTGAAGGATCGAGGTGAGCCAGCCAGTGGCTGAGGACGAGTTGACGATAGAGGGGAAGTTTTCCTTGAAGCGATGCATCACCAGGGACTGGCCTAGGACACCTTGTTGGTAGCCATATTCGAAGCCGCCGAAGCTAGAATCGTTAGTGACAGATTGCATATGAGGATGTAGGAGACGAACGAGGCGAAGAGAGCGATGACGATGAGCTTGGGGTTCTTGGCGAGAGTCCTCCATCGGTTTTGGTAGGCGAGCTTCGTCCGCTCGTCAACTGTCGACTCCATGATGAATGAAGCTTGAATACAATCTATTCACCACCGTATAAACAAGAAGTGAAGTAGTTCAACCAAGCCACGAGGCAAGTACAAGTGTGATACTGTAGAACCAAGATCAACATTGGGAGAAGAATGGCCTTATATAACGAGCCACATTATTTCCATCATCGACAATTTCATTGCCATTTCCAGCCATCAACTACATGGATCACAATGTTAAAGCTCCCCGCAACTAACAGCTCATGCCAATCCGGGGACCCCAGATGCAACACGAAAAGATACAAATGACGATGTATCTTTATGGAGTAGCACTGCTAGGGTCGGTGAGACTCCGGCGATGGGATGGGGGTGCGTGGGATGTCCATATTGGGAAAGACTTCTGTATATGGCAATATCAAGCACTTCGGAATTATAGCCTCATCTTGCCTGATGAGCGAGGATATTATGAGCACGATCTTTATGATGATTAATTCACTACTAGAAATACAAGCTACGTTCAGGACGAGTATCGATACAGTCAGCAAGTCAGGCAATCATGCAACAAGAGATATTACCATATAAGAATCCACAAAATAAGAATAATCGTATTGCAATCCATACAAGATCCATTTTCTTACTTGAGATGTTACATTGCAAAAGGCAATACCACATCAATCTGTCGGAGTGCCCCGACTTACACGGATGTTTTAGTGGGCAAGAGTTCGCCGAGCATTAAAGAAATCACGCGCTGTTACCAAGTTTTCTGACCAAGCAATGAATAGCAAACATGCACTCTTTTTAAACGCTCGGGATCATGAAACACATTTCTTCCCCACATGTTTCCCCGGTATCAGTTTTGGCCCCGGTGTCGGCCCTGGCCATGACGATCCCACATCTCTTCTCCAATGCCCAACATCCTCAGTGTATGTTCCTCCAGTTACAGTTTATCAAATTCAGACAAGTCGACTTAACACCGACTGTCCTTGGCGTCGGCAGATGAGCCTTGTATCATATGAGGCTCAACTGGGAATATTGATCCGCAAGTACATGGATGCTGATGCTAGGCAGAAGGATTCTCTGGGTTAACACTGGGTAGAAACAGGGGCCAAGCAATTGGAAGTGCTTGTGACTTACATAACTCCATGGAACAGTGTACATATACCTTGCCCATTTACACGACGAAGAAGAAAATGGCTTCATCAGTAGATTGAATGGAAGAATGTTCATCGAGCACACCTAGTCTCAAGGAAATTTAATACGAGAAGCCTCCAGCCACGTCTGTTCGCTGGAGGTTACTGCATGGCTCGCCTATGCTACCCTACATATTTGATGGCGGCTTCGGGGAGCAAGAAAACCTTGAACTTCTGTCATAAGTAACAAAAAGATTTTGGTGAACTTAGTGTAGACTCAGGAGGCGTTTAGATCAGTTATTTTTATCAATTAGAGTAAAGTCCTGAAGTTTTTTGAGATGCGCTTATTTCCAGCTTTCGTCTTGTAACCCCGGATTTCGCTAAAATGTCCGACGCGTGTGTGGCGGTTAAAAGTGCCTCTTTTGAGTTCGGGAATAAACTTCTGTTGGGTATCACAGTTAAAGATGGAGTCTAGGTAGGCAGGAGTAAGAAAACCTCTAACATAAAGGCAAGATATTAAAAGTAACTAGTCTAAGGTTTACTAAAACTATGCTAAATTTACCCGAGACTTTTCATCATTTAGGACAGATACCCTAAGTTTTGTTGCCTCCTTTAGCCTAAGCATGCTATCACGGGCATGTTGTAGTGTGAAAAACGCGAGGTGCGCCATACTTTGCGCCACGGCGATGCGCAAATACTCTCGTCGATCTCTGCCGTCCTGCCCGATGCTGACGATGGGACACCCACCGCCGTACTTAATGAGGAGAGTGTTAAGAATAAGACGGCATGTCCTGCCGTTGCCGTCTCCAAAGGGATGGATGTTAACAAACTGGTGGCAGTACTTACTTGCAAGCGCTACCGGGTCGATTTGTCCTTTGTTCGTAGCCTTCTTGATATCGGACTCTAGTTCCTCTATCATGTCGCGCATCGCAATGCGGACCTTGCTATGGTCCATGAAGACATGAGAACCACATCGGACATTCCATAACCGGTACCGTCCACTGTATACGTTCCAGGATATATGTTCGCTGATTTCGATTTTATATGTCAGGTCACCATGAGCTTGCACGATGATATCCTCAGATAAGTCCCTGCCGTTGATGCAGACTTGCTCGATCATGAACCGGGCAGCCTTGGCGTGTTGAACGATCTCTCGGTAACTTTGAAGGATATCGGCGTGTATGCAAGGTAAGTCGTTATTCGAGAGATAAATTTCGAGTTGTTCGTAATCTGGGTCACGTTCGCTAATCTCTTCGGGAGGCTCTTTGCCTCCTCGGAAGACGTCTTTGCAGAGCTTTAGTGTGATGTCGAGACCTCCGCCAACATTCTCGATCATATTGGACCCATAGACCATGCGAGCGAGTTCATCTATGATATGTTCGTCAAGGTCAGACTTATCTTCAGACTGTTCCAGCCCTTCTTTGACATCTGTAATGTGCCTGCGTAGTTCCTGGTGAAGTTCTTTGGGGCTCTTTTGCAGGATGTTATACTCATAAGCGTCGTCATCCATGTTGATAACAAGGGCTTCTTTACTAAGAGGAGATAACATGCGCCGAATGGATCGTCCAAGATGGTTATCCAAAATGTAATCATCTGGATCATCAAAGAGGGCATCGAACCTTTGTCGCTTAGGAGCGGGTGTCTTTCCGGTATGGTTGTTCTCGTTTTGAAGACCTTCAAAGGGGCCCTGGGACATGCTTTTTCGTTTATGATTGGGCATCTTGGTACTGTGGAAAGGAGCTTGTATATGAGGTGGCAGAAAGTGTTGGCGAGTATAAAGAAGAAGAAAGGTAGAAAGTTGGATCGGAGTGGGGGGGAAAGGGTCCCCTTTATACCTGAAGTGACTCTAAAGTTATAAAAGTTTACCCAAACCTTATTACTTTATTGAATATTAGCCATGCCTACCTAAACTTATATAACGTTATTGAATATTGGTTTTTTGTCCGAGCTACGGCCCCAAAGTAGGATATCACTTATCAGGGCTGCTCGAAACCCAGGGGAGGATCAAGAAAACTTCTAACCGTAAATCAAAGCGCTAAAAAAGATTTATCTAAAGATATACCAAATCTATACTAAATTTGAGTATGGTTTTTATTAGAATTACCTAGGTCTTCTATCATTTAGAGTAGAAATCAGAAGCTTTCGTGCTTCCACCAGGCTACTCGAGATAGACTAATACAGTAATGGCAATGGCCATAGAAGTGACCCTTACCATAGGTCTTCGGACAGTCTTGAAGTTTCAAAAGCTTAATTCTTATAGCCATATCAAACTATCATACAGGTATTAGTGCATTGAGAGGAGAAGTCACATATTCCGTTTACGACCGTCGAGGCCTTAAGATCTCGCGATATGTACAGTTGTATATTCAGATGGCCTATGAACAGCGACTTTCGAATCAAAGAGTGTCCCCAAATTCCTCCAATATCCGCCTTCATAATCTTGTAGTCATTCTCAATCTCATATATACTCATCGTTCCCAACCCTCATCCTCCTCTTGGATCAAGGTCTCACAACAGACATCCATCGTCTCTTTTGGTGATGTTAAAGCGCTTACTGGGCAGTGTTGCCGTTGTTACCGATCAGGTTGGGGGAGCTGCGGAGGTTGCCAGTGATCTGGCCAGAAGTAGCAGTGCTGGTGAGCCAGTTGGTGACACCAGAGACGCCGGAGACACCGTTGACAGAGATACCGTAAAGGACAAGACCAGCAATGTGGGGAGTAGCCATAGAGGTACCGCTGATGCTGTTGGTGGCACTGTTGCTAGTGTACCACGCAGAGAGAACGGCGGAACCGGGAGCAAAGATGTCAAGGACGGTGCCGTAGTTGGAGTAAGAGGCAATGGCCCAGTTGCTGTCGATAGCACCGACGGTGATAGCGCTGGCAGCAGAAGCAGGAGAGGTGTTGGCGGCGTTGGCACCATCGTTTCCAGCAGCAATGGCAGAGATGATACCAGATCGGGAAGCAGAGTCGACGGCGTTGTTGAAAGAAGCAGAGTAACCACCACCAAGAGACATGTTCACGACAGAGCGAGCAGTTCGACTCTTGGAGATGATATCGTTGGCGGCCCAGTTGAAACCAGCGAGAATGATAGAGGTGCTAGAAGAGCTGCCCTGGAAGACCTTGACAGCCTGGATGGTGGCCTTCTTGGAGACACCATAGGTCTTGCCGGCAATGGTGCCAGAGACGTGAGTACCGTGGCCTACAGAATCGGCGTTGTCGCCACTGAAGGCAGTGTAGACGGCCTGAGCACGACCCTCAAATTCATTGTGGGTGGTTCGAACACCAGTGTCGACGACGTAGGCATATGTGTTGGTACCAGCGTTGGTATCGTAGATGTAGCTGGTAGATCCCCTGGAACGGTGAGAGACCGTGCCGAGTCCCCAAGTGGCGCCACTCTGAGTAGTCAAGGCACGCTTTGCAAGAGTCTCTGCCTCTTCTTCCTCCTCCTCAACCCAGTTGATGACCCACTCGCGGTCCTCTTCGACGATGGCAACCTGGACTAGATATCAGCATCGATAGTTCATCGACATTCGGTGTCACTTACATCGGGGTTCTCCTTAATCTCCTTGATGGTGCTCTTGTCGAAAGAGCCAGCATAGCCGTGGAAGCCATACTTGCCGTTGTAGGTGCGCTCAACACCCTTCTCGGCACGCTTGTTCAGTCCACGCTTGTGAACATCCTCAACCCAGCTGAGATGGCTCTCGACATCGGCAGCAGCAATATCAGACTTGAGGGTGACGATGTACTTGCCAGGAATGATCTTGCTGGAGTCAACCTTGGCAGTAGTAGGAGCGGCGTTGACGAGCCCGAGGAGGGTTGTAGCGGCGAAAGTGAGGCTCTTGAAGTTCACCATTGTGAAGATACAAAGGATCAGAGGCAGAACAAGAGACGATTGGGGATGCTTGTGTGTGGATGAGACTGAGGGTGATGATGATGAAAAGGTAAGTTGTTTTGAGGAGGAGGACAACACGTCTTATATAGATCTGATCTATGTTGCTAGGCGACTGCTTCAATAACAATATGGATGGGCTGATACGGGGTTCGTATGTTGAGTTCATGAAGTCACCTCTGCCAGCCATCCGCAGCCATGATACATGGTAACGTTAGCTATCATTGTGGTGGCAGAAGTATATCGAACGGTTTGTGGAGAGAGACTTTGTTCTTTGGTGCCCCCCCTGAAGTCAAAAGCCCAACAGCCGGAGATTCTCAACCCCAGCTTACAGAGTGCAGGGTTTGTAAGGTGCAAATCTGCAAGTGTCTTGCATCTATTCCCAGACATGATGTCCCATCAAGACACAATCGAAGGGATAATTTTCATCAGCTTCCTCTTGCGGCGACAACCGACAGATTTACGTAGCGTCTCGCCATCGTCTTCAGCAACGCCAGACAAAAAGAGGAAGGCGAGATGCGATGCATCGAGGCGGCAGAAGCTCTGAGAGGCGACTCAGGATAACGAGAGTGCAAAAGTTCTTGAGAATGCAAGAAGCAGGTCGGTGGGCCTGGCATCAAGGCCAAGAAGGATGCATGGGACTTTCATCGTAACGAATACCTTGATGATAGAGCACCAGGATATCATAATGGGTCTCAATTGACTTCCTGAACACAACCGGCTTGTCTCACAACTTATGAACAACAATACGTTGACGGAATTCGATTGCATGTGATGAGACATGGTGTGAGGAATAAGGAGGCTACCATCAATAACCTTGGCTATAGTTGGGTGTATTCAGGATCTGTTCAGTGGAACTCCCTGCCGTCAATCATGATCGACATGGCACTAAGAAAACAACCCTCCAACAAGTTACTCCTAAAGATCAACCAAGTAGTCTCGGCCTAGCCTCATATCTCGATCTTGGCAGTGACTGCCGGTATCCAGAACTCCTCAGATGATAATGGGGAGCGGCCCGAGGGGGAAGGCAAATGCCTTCTAGTCCCTGATTGGAGGCAGGAAACAGGAACATAGCCAGTCGGAATCATGGATCGGCCCGTAGAAGATGCATAAATCCTAGTTCGAGGTGTTTATCGTCAGAGGCTTGGTGAATTGATAGTCGAAAGAAGTCGAGCGGGAAGTTAGTGAACTGCCTGATAAAGCAACTATGCTTCTCCGCAACTCCAGCATAGCCAAAGCAGGCTAGACATTGCCCCTTGATGACCTAGCCCTACCGATGACAACAGCCGTGCGGGAAGGGTTTCACACCAAGAGCTATGCTGCAACTTGAATAGAGGTTCCAGTCATAGATGAGCATCAAATCAACTTCCTCTTTGGGACACTATGTCCGAGTAGGTGCGTATCGTTGCCGCCGCTGGCCTCGCAGGACAAGACACTGATTCGAATGCTCATTTTCGCTGGAGGCTGATACAGTGAGGCTAAGTTGTAGGGAAAGCACCCTTGCTTAGCCTCATGATTCTATGTCTCGAAGCCCACGGGAGGATGAAAAGGAGGGCAGCGTGATTTGATGCGAGGGGTTGGAGTGCACTCCTTACAGAAGTCTTAGATGATCTATATCGATTGTCTCAAACGTTGCAATGAAGATATCGAGATGGTAACAAAGCGATCAAAGCCTGGTATTTGGTATCCCTGTTCATTGAATCTGTCGTAATCTACATTCCATCGAGTTTGCGCCGGCGAATAGATATCCTGAGTAGTTGTAAAGTTGAAGTTTCCCACTGTAAGGCCTGGGTGGAGTTGATAGACTAATAGAGGGGCCGGAGATGCCACGGGCAAAAGCCAAGAGTGGGGAAATAGATCAACCAATGAGAAGTAGCGGAAGGAGTAAACGGGTTGTTGGTTCTTTCCTGTCTTACCTGTCTGCAGAGATAAAGATTTGTGGCTTGGACCCAGCAGGTGCATTGACGCACCCCAGAAGTCTAACTTACAACAACAACAACATCATCATCAGGCTTCACAATCACTTGTTCAAGGGTGAGGCCAAGACACTTTAACCCCTGCAGAGACACGGAGATTTTCACTACCCGTTAGCGCCTTCCTTCCCGTGCCAGTTTAATTCTAACCATAATTCTATTCCATTCTACCTATCGAAGCCTGATTTAGGGTGCTAATCTCGAGTCCCTTTTAGGTATCTGCCCAACCTTGGTCAAGGCCAACCTCAGTAATGAATGGACCCCGCTCTATCTTCACATCTCATGACCCTTGCTCATGCATTCGACTAATCAATCAATTAGCCCTTATCAGCACCGCATGATGCTATCAGAACAAAAGTACCTGTCATGTTCTTGGATAGTACCTATTCTAATGTGTTGCATTAGGTTATCGGTCAGCCAAGACCTACGTATCATTCTTGTTCAATACCGAACTAGACTCCGAGTCCAGGCAACCCAACCCATTCGTGGAAACTATCCGACAACACTCGCACGCCATCTTGTACAGCACTCGCTTATGGCCAAGGAACTTTTTGACTGGTCTAGCGATGTTTTGAGTCAGGAGACGCTGACAACCCTGGTCGCTCTCAATAGCTTAGGAAGACCAGCAATTGGCTGCCATCATCGATACCCTGCTTTGAGCCTTTTCAATAACTGTCCAAGGCATACACATCATACTGCTTAGCGAATCTGTTTATTACTCCGTGACCACGCCGCACGATCGCCACGGCCCGCCGGAATCCTCTCGACAAAGGTTTACTACTGTTGCGAGGCTCAGGAACAACAGCAAGAGCTGAAACTGATCTTACGGCTATCAACCGAAGCTGGCTCTCGCAGTCATCCCTAAAACTGAAAGTAGACCACGCCGCTTTGACGTTTAAGCATCTATTAAGCTTTACGCCAAGTGGTGTCCTTTTGCCCTGGGCTAGTCTGAACTCAACTCATGGCTCAAACTTGATGCCACAAGGTAGCATCTGCTTTAACCACAAGAGTCCGTATGCAATATGGCACCTCTCTCACTTTGGATGAGATCATCGATGTGGCATGCCCGCTTCCTGTACCCTGAGGACCCTTGTCGCCGTTGAATCGACGAGTGTCGCCACTACATGAGATCCTGCCGCTAGGAAGACCTACCACAAAAGTACTTACGACCTTGATTACTTGAGCTCCTTCCTAGCTGGTCACTATTGTCTTCGAACCGAGAGCTATGTCACGATAAGGATCCCATATTGTTCAATATCGTCAGCAGGGAAAGTCGCCTGCGAGGCACCTCAAAATCCATCCCACACAGCTTCGAGGCGACAGACTCCAACAAAGGTTCCCACATCCTGGAAGAGATCAGGCTTCCGAACATAGATAAGCGCCACGGTTAGCCAGCTATATGTGCGTTAAGTCTTTGAGGCAACCTGAGCGGTAGCAGTGATATCCAATCACGCAAGGCACGAGGCTTCCAAGACTTCTAGACTACTCTCGCCTTTCTATGGAGGGTGTTCTGCACACACCATTCGAGTTAAAGATCTTCGAAAACGTTCATGCATCTACTTCCATCAATACATACTTCTAGCTCTTCGCTCTTCTTCGATTAATCACTTACGACCATTCACAACAAGAAGTTGCTTCTGCTACCTTCCTGTTTACACCATAGTCGCCGAGATGCTGCATCAGCAGGATACAGCGCGTCTATCAGATGGTATCTGGTTTACGCTAGAACGTAGGGACACTGATCTTTCTTCGATTTCTCTGACCACAAGCAAGCTTTAGAGACTCTTCCACAGCTTCTACCATAACCAAGCCCCCCTTACTCAGTGATAGACCATATTTACAACTTAAGAAGCAAAACAATAAGGGGCTAGGCATTTCAAGCCTGTCTAAAGCTATATGAATTTTCGAAATAGTAATCGTTGGGGCCGCTATTGACTTCCTTTGTTGTCTAGATCTTCATTATGGTCGCCCAGTCTTAGGTGTGCCATCAAGGTGCTTGAAAAGGGCGGCCGGCATGTTTTGATTGACTCTGAACATTCTCTCATAACCTACAATCTGTTACTGGCAAGTGAATCTGATTCAAACTCTGTTTGGAAAGCGGAAGTTGGGGATAAGGCCGACCCCATAACTTAGGGAGACATGGTCGGCCCGTGGAGTAGTCATACTTAACTTATCTAAGAGGAACCTCAATTCAAGATTCTAGTTCTAACTCCAATACTAGTTCTTGACGAGAGCAGGTAACCCTGATTTAACATTGGAGCCCTAGTACTGCAGTACGGTCTTCAACTTCAGCATGAGATCCAAGTATTGAGATGCAATCCATCCCCTTGTCTTTGGAGATAGAGTTCTTAGGTAATGTTCATGACGCCCAATCACCGACGCAGCTTTTCTGATGGTCTTACACGGAACTTGCATGAGGCAGTGATACGTTGTTATCTTGCCAACACGGCGTGTGGTAGTGAAGGCAGTGTGTAGTCGCATTGCTCCGCAAAATGCTAGCTACACCTCCGGATATGCTGCTTCGTATGATCAGCGGCTCTTCACACACGAGATCATCGTCTTAATCATGTATGTTGCGTGCCACTGCGAAAACAAAACTCGAGACTCGCTAGCTCCCTCATCAGCACCCCCTCCTGTCCCTCAAGCTCATTAGTCCGAAACTTTCCCTTCCGACATTGATACTCGTCCATCATGCTTCAGTCAGGGAGTTGAGAGAAAAGAGAACATATCTGTGATTGACCGTATGGGTTCTGTCGGCCTTCAGCGCCAGTATCTCCTGAGGTGCATCCAATGCACCAGTGCTCCCGAAAACACGATTCATGACCCAACTCTTTGCGATGCTGACTGACTATATCTCTTTATGTGTGAGCACCATCAGTCTCAACTGCCGGGCTTACAGCTACTGAATAGTAGTGCCGCTCTCTTGTGGTGTAAGAGTAGCAGCCCCTATTGGTCCTCATACCAAAAGGGAGCGGCACCTCACATTGCAAAGGATATGCATTGTCAGCTCAACATGTTGGTACTTACGTCGACACTGAAACATCCAGGCTTTGTCACAGGTAACCTTAATTCAACTACCTCAAGCTGACATAGACATACAGATATTTACCGACTCCTTTCCCACCATGTCTCTTCAAGCGATCACATCGGACAAGTACTCGACTCCTTATTCCCATCAGTCTGCCTCCCATCGACTTTACTACCATCGACCTTTTTCGGGGCCCCTTCTGGCATAGGAATACCCGGAACATCCTTGAAAACCGCAAAACTTGACGGTGTCTCCTCCAATACCGGGAAGTGAAACCCGCACTGCGGACACTGTTCATGAAGAACAGCCTGCTCCTCAGCAAGATTATACTTTTTATCCTGAGTGTGATTACACACAGGACACACACGAAGCAGTCTTGTCCCAACAAGCTCGAAATTAGTGATGATGTCCTCCATAATAGCTCCGTTAGCTGCCCACTCTTTGCAGTATTTATGGTAGGTATTCTTGTGCCAGTCGTACAGAGCACCACGACTAGTCCAGAAACTGCATTCGTTGTACCAGCTTCTGTCGTCAGGATGTTCCCACCAGGTTAGGTGTAGAAATCCTGGGAGTGTCATAAGATGGCGACGTGTGTCGGCGAAGAGAACCTTGAACTTCTCGTAAGAGTCTGGGCTGGAGAAGCGGACTCTTTGCATGCTCAGATAGATAGGCATAGTGGCAGAATAATGCTTTGTGTATTGAGAGGATGGTATAGATTTGAGCTCCCTCAAAGTTTTTGTGGTATAATATCAACGAGATCGAGCATCAACTATACAGTAGTTGAAAGTAGCTGACGAGAATTTGGACCCCTTCATACTGCCATCCTCTCACTTTATACCTTACACCACCATCTGACTTCTTTTATTATGTTACTTGTCACTCAAGACTGGTCAGGAAATTATTTCCATATCAAGAACATAATCACGAAAGCATCTGCGACCATTGGCTTATCAAATATCCGGGGAAGCGGGGGTGATTAAGTTTCCTGATAAAGTTACGATAGCCGTTATGGCTTTGTGGCAAACACGAGTAAGACGTTTTGTGTGGATGTCAGCTGTTGACTAGCTCGTGAGATCTTCATAGCTTAAGCCAACCGAAACTTGCTGGTCGTATTGCTGAGACGCTTGAAGATCTAGGCAGAAAACAACATCTCCCGGGGGTTGAATGTAGCAATCAATATCAATTCACAACTTCATATGCCCGTAACATTAAAAATACTCTGTCTCTCAATCGTGGACCTGCATCCCCAAGTACTGTGTCTTGAGTACAGTACCCTTCTTGGCACCTGTAACACCAATCTTGACAACCTCACCCGGGACGATGTCGACTAGATTGTCTTCAAACTTGACCCCATCGTCTCCGCTCAATACCGCTAGTCCCTTGATAGGCACCTCAGCGCTAATCTCAACGGACTTGCATCCTTCAGAAATTTCAGTCTTGAGGTTCTTGGGCTTTTGGAAGTGTAGGTACTTCAGTGGCTCGGGCCAGTTGACATATCGTGCAATCTGTTTGCCATCCTGGTAGAAGTAAGCTGCAACAACAGTCTTCGCCTCAAGGTCAGCGTTGGGCTTCTCAACGGGGACATCCAGGGTCTTGATTTCCGTTGAGCGGTTACTCTGGAGAACTAGATCAGAAACAACTGTCTGGGAGTATGTCTCCTTTCCGGTCTCAACGTCCCAGGCCTTGACAACACAGTCTACAGTAACGTCTTCCAATTTGAGATTACTTCCCCAAATCTCAACCTTGACCTTAGTCTCAATATCAACCCTTGTGTATTTGTTCTTGGGGTGCTTGTGTTCTCTACGTGTCATGCCAATAGTGATAGGTGCCATCTCCCGCTTGATGGTGAAGTAGGAATGCTTGGGCTGAAGGTAGTAGTCACAGATGGCCCATGAAGTAACCGGCCAGCAGTCGTTGGTCTGCCAAACCAAGACACCACTGCAATACTCCTTTTTCGGACCCTGCCACTGTCGCTTCCAAAGCCTATAGGCTGAGGCTAGGGCCTCGGCTTGTAGCAGTTGGCTGTAGTAGACGTAGTCTTCCAAGGGCTCCAGCGTGAAACGGAAATTTTCGGCCATGTACAGACCCAGTCGACGCAACTGTCCATCTGCCTTGTTGTGAAAGTCAATCGTAGATGATGTTGAGAATCGCTCAGGGTCATCTTTGCCTTGTGGAAGGAAAGCATCGATGGTCTTAATATCTGGGAAACCTTCCATACCAAACTCGGAAACGAATCTACCAACGAGCTTATCATAGTCTTGGTACTTTTGTTGAGAACCGTGCCAAACATTCCATTGATGGATATCTCCAATAGTTGGGTCAGTGGTCACCTTGCCACCCCAAGGGCTGGCAATATGATAGACGGCATTTGGATGAAGATCTTTGCAAGCGTCTGGAAGTAGCTTTTCGTAAATGTAGCGGGCAGGGAAGTCGGTCTTTAACCAGCTCTCTGGGTCATGGTCGTCGAAGTCATATGTAAGATTCTCGGACTCACGCAGTTGGTAGTCCTCGTTGTTGCCAGCCCAAAGAACAATTGATGGATGGTGGCGAAGTCGCTTGATATTGGCTCGAGCTTCTCGGTCAATAGACTTCCGTAGGTCAGGCCAGGCAGGGTAGTTGCCACAAGCGAACATGAAGTCCTGCCAAACAAGGATGCCGAATTCATCGCAGGCGTCATAGAAGACATCTTCTTCGTAGATACCACCTCCCCAAACTCGGAGCATAAACTGATTGCCATCAGCGACGAGCTTGACCCAGTCTCGGTATCTCTCTTTCGTAATTCGAGGAATGAAGTTATCTGCTGGAATCCAGTTGCTTCCACCGCAGAAGATCGGGATGTTGTTGACTTGAAAAAAGAAGCTGGTACCTGGCTGACCATCAAGCTCTCGTTCAACAAGTTCAAGTTTGCGAAGGCCGATCTTCTTGGAGATTGTATCTATCTCGTTATCGTCCTCGAGAAGAGTGGCCTTGATGGTATACAGGGGTTGTTTTCCATATCTGACTGGATACCAGAGAGCCGGATCTTGGATGTGGAACGTAGTGGTTGCGTCTTTGTCTTTTACATGTGTGGTTTCAGATGCAACCTTCTTTCCATCTAAAGAGACTTCAAAGCGGACTTTTGAGGCTGTGCCTTCAACGGCCGCATGAACAACAACATCCGCCTTCTTGAGGGACTTCTCAACCTCTGACTCAGTGTAGAGATCTGCGATATGAGACTCATAAACTTCAAGGTTGATAGGTCTCCAAGGACCACATGTAAGCAAAGCGGGACCCCAATCCCAGCCCTGAGAATTAGTTAGATACTATGAAACACCAAAGATGGAATGACCTACCCAGTGGTACTGCGCCTTTCTGACAGGCAGTCTTGAGCCATCCCCATTCCAGACAACATACTTGTGGTCAGGATGCTCTTCCACTAACTTCCATCCTCTCAAATACGCCGCATCAAATGTGATGCGGAGCTCATTCTCGCCGTCCCTTTTAAGATTCTTTGTGACGTCCACCCGTTCGGGAACAAACATGTTCTCGGTCTCAAGAATCTTTTCCCCATTCAACTCAACCGTGGCGAAGGTATCCAGACCATCAAAGGCCAGAATCGCCTCTGCACCATCATGAATCTCGGGGCTAGAAAAGGTCGTCTTGTACACCCAGACAGTCTCCCCGATCCATTGAACTTTGAGCTCGTTCTTTCCAATATAAGGGTCAGGAATCTTCTTATGATGTAAAAGGTCAAGATGAACGTTTGTTGGAAATTGAGCGACTGGTAAATAAGCGGAGTCGTCTTCTTTCTCCTGCTTGAATTGCCATTTCTTGTCGATTGGGGTGACAGTGCGGGGAGCCATGACGAAAGGGTCTCAGTGAAGCTGTGATTGTACACGTTGTGAGAGAAATCGATTCAGGGGATTTACCTTATGAAAGAGTGAAGTTGAAGAATACAGAAAAGGAATAGAAAGGAATGGTTTGGTTGACGATCCGACCTTTTTGACATTGGAAGGAACGATGGCTTTAACCGGGCAATTTGCCAGGGCAGGTGCAAGTCATGATGACCCCGCGATGTACAAATGCATCCAGGTACAATCCTCGTAAGACGTCCAATTCTTTTTCTCAATCTCAATGGTCAGTTACGAGCAATAGCATGTTATTTCAACATCTACACTGCAGAAGAGTTTCCACAAGCGCTTCTACGGCACGTCGATCCGTCACACCAATAAGCGCCAACTCCAATTCTTCAAGCCAAGCTGAGTCCCGAACGATGAATGGTGGAATTTCAACTCCGCAAGCATCTGGTGATGAGTAACTCACTCTGCTTTACTTATGAATTTGACGTCAGCCCTTTATTCGAGATCAATATTAGCCCACCACTTACACCCCAGTCTTTGGTATAGATGGTGTTGACCTTCACTGTTTGCTTCTGAAGAATAGAGTAATTATTGCTCAAATCGAACAGCTATGTCGACGGGTGGTATCTTCTCGAAGTCTCTAAGAAAGAGTTGACATTACTATGTACATTATTCGGACTCAAGTACAGCTCGCAAACTCGCTTAGTCGTGTGCAGTTCGCAGCTTCATCTCGTCTATCCAAACGCCAAACACGCTGATGAACGAATGTTTTCCTAAACACTACCGGTCTAACCATGCAACCGGATATCTTCAAACACTGCCTATCCATTACCGGGAGCTCCAAGCGGAAAAGAGGTAAAACATAGCTTGAACAATCAACAACAACCACCACCTCTCCGCCGATTGCTCAGCGTAAAAACCTCTTCCCACTCCCGTAGTCCCCAGTTCTGCGTCCTGTTCTTTTTCCTCCTCCTTCTCAGTCCGCTATGACCATCGTCCACAGTGGCGCCCGTCATAGAACTCTTGATGCTGCCTCCGTCACTGGCTGTGTTCCACCCACCGCTGTCGCCATACTGGATACCACTCGCTGGATCGTCAGGATCAATCTCTCCCAATTCAATCTTTGTGAGAATTATTCTTGCTAGTCTTTCGAAAATCTCGTCAACGCCCTCGCCGTTGAATGCGCTCGCTTCTGTCACCACCGATATTCCTGCCGTGCTAGCCCATCGACTGGATTCCGCTCGCGTAACTTCTCTGCCTTCTGGTGCGACTGTGGCTCTTTGTTGACTTCCTGCGCTTATGGATGCCCCGCGATCTCTGGTCGTGGCTGTACTTGTATAAGAGCTGCCTCCAGCGCCGAGCATACCAGATGTCAGTGTTGAGTTGGATGTGACGCTCGTTGGTGTCGGGGGCGGAAGACTTGTGTCGACGAGTGTATCGGTAAGATCGAGTTTGTTGCCAACGAGCATAAGGCTCAGGTTCGGTGATGCAAGCGCTCGGGCATCATTTAGGAAAGGTTGTAGGTTTCGGAAGGATGCGTGAGAGGTGAGGTCGTAGACGAGGATAGCGCCGGCAGCGCCTCGATAATAGGAGCGAGAGACTGATCGAAAACGTTCAGTTCCCGCCGTATCCCAGAGCTAGACCCTGTTAACGTGCTTTCTTTGTTGTCACGCGATCGAGCGTGGTATACCTGAAGCTTTATCCGTTTCCGCCTTGATCCGGTACCGACTTTGATGATTTTTGTAGCAAATTCTACGCCGATGGTTTGCGACGACAAGACTCTCCATTCATTCTTGACAAAACGATGTAGTAGGCATGACCTATAAAAGCGCAAAACGGTCAGCCGAAGACTTTGGTGTAGGAGCGCCACTATCGCGAAAGAGAGTTTGCAATCGCTCGCTTGCTCGCCAAGTGTGTCGAGTAATGACGTACTTTCCAGTTCCGCTGGGCCCAAGCAATATAATCTTGGCCAGGTAATCATACATGCTCCCTAGCTCCTTATCATGGTCAGCCGCTTGATGTCGCGTCGACAACGATGTTCCTCTCGCCTACCTGCTCCCGAGCCGTACCCGAGCTCTCCTCGCTCGCGCCGGAGTGCCGGCGAGGCCTGGTCATTGCGGGCAAATGACGAGATGGCGGAAAATAATGGCAGATGTGTTTTAGGCGGTCGGACGATATCGCATGTCTTGGCTCTCGGTTGGGTTATCGCGGTAGGTTTGTAGGAAGGGCAGTCGAGTATATAGAGAGTCGTTGTTGGATGTAGGATATAGAGGAGGAGTAAGATGTCCTTGTTCTTGTTTTTGTAGCCGTTAAAATTGACAAGAAAAGACGATGCAATGCGATCGATCCCTGGACATGGATGGAATGGATGTTTACATGCCCTGTTCTGTCTGCTCGGTGAGAGCGAGGGTGGGTCACCCTGTAAATAGCTGGAGTCCTCAAGCTGTAACGGGAGATAGCGTCATTAGGTGATGATAACGTGACGATGTATCCGTAAATGGGAGCCCGATAACACCGCCTGAGCTTGAGTGGATCGTTGTCACTGTTTGAATTCTTGGAATAAGATAATTGGCTACAGATAAATAGATTTGCCGATCGGTAGAGATGTAAAATCTGGGGTTCTCGGGACATGAAATCTCTGATTTTTCTACTGATATGGAGACTGATTCACATCATATGCGTCCTCGCCTAAGCCTTTGCTTGCGACTTGCGGTGCATCATGTCTGCATAATTGATAACGCGGCATTTGTCTCACAGATTCAGCGTCGTTTCAACCCTGAAGTTACGAATTGAAACAGAAAGTACAAGAATAGAACTGTGTTTTGCTATTCAGCTGACGTTTGCACTATTCCGGGTAAATAAGCTTATTACGTATAGAAAAACTAAGACTGTCACACACAATCTTTAGCTGTCTGGCCTAGGTAAAAAAGAGAAGCTGGTAATAGCCAACATCCTCTTACGACTACATATATTGTATACTTTAGGCCCGGCCATGGAAAACCGATATACAATCTCCTCCAATGTTTACTCCGTACGTGGCTTTGTTTGCTGTCGACGTAGGACCGAATGCAAGGATTGAGGAACTCATTGACTCATTGGCTTCTCAAAAGGATACATTTTAGCCACAGGCCGATCTGCGGCCAATCTTGAGTCACCAAGCATGGGTATACATAAAAGCCCCCTCCCACAATTTTCTCTCACGGTAGAGTCAAGCAAAGTAGACAACATCAGCTAGCAACACGACACATAGATCGGACACAGCAAAATCTTGATGCTAAAGCAGACACAATGCAGTCAGCCAACAACCCCATCTCCCACCATACCAGCCACACCATGGGCCAAGGTGCCGCCAGTAGCAACGGCGGCGACAATAGCTGCGGAGCGAATTGCGTGGATAACCATGTTGGCCATGCAATTGGCGATGGAGATGGGGTTGTCCGAGTCTCGGGTGGAGAGACTGGTAAGATTCTATATGATAGACAATATTGGTTCCTAGCTAATGCCTTATAGGAAACGATAGAGGCCATGTCGTGGAAGCCTCCGTAACGGATGTTGGTGTCAACGACTTGAACCAAACTACTACTACCTACGATGAATCGGACGATGAAAGCTCCCTCGCGGACAGTTCCGGCTCCATTAGCGATGGACCAAGCTTTGGAGGAACTTCGATCAGATCCCTTGGCAGCATGTCCAACTTCAGCATCATCGACACTACTCTGCGTGAGGGCGAGCAGTTCATCAACGGCAATTACGACACTGAGACTAAGCTCAAGATTGCTCGAGCTCTGGATGACATTGGTGTTGAATACGTGAGTCTGTTGAATAAGCAAATAATAGATCTCAACTAACACATGATCCAGATTGAAGTGACCTCACCTGCTGCTTCTCCTCAGTCCAAGTTGGACTGCGCGGCTATCTGCAAGCTGGGTCTCAAGGCCAAGGTTCTTTGCCATATTCGATGCAACATGGACGATGCCAGAACCGCGGTTGAGACCGGTGTCGATGGAATGTAAGTCGAAACAACCTCCAATGCGGTTATCCTATTCAATTGACACTCTTACCACAGCAACATGTGCATCGGCACTTCCACTCAGCTCATGGAGCATTCCCACGGAAAGGATCTCGACTGGATCGCCGCCAAGGCCAAGGAGGTCATCGAGTTCACCCAGGCCCACGGCATTGAGGTACGATTCTCCGGCGAGGACTCATTCCGCTCCGACTTCAGTGAGATTCTGAAGCTCTACTCGCTCATGGACCGTCTCGGCGCCCACCGCGTTGGAATTGCCGACACCGTTGGCGGTGCGACTCCTCGTGAGGTCTTTGACAAGATCTCCACGCTCAAGCAGATGGTCGGATGCGATATCGAGACTCACTTCCACAATGACACTGGATGTGCTGTCGCCAACGCCTACACTGCGATTGAGGCTGGGGCCACTCACATTGACACCACTGTCTTGGGCATTGGAGAGAGGAATGGAATTACTTCCCTTTCCAAGCTCTTGCAGTGCATGCTGCAGATGGGCCATGACTCTGTTTTGGCCAAGTACAAGCTTGAGAAGATTCCTGCTCTCGAACAGCTTGTCGCTGAAGCCGTTAACATCGAGATCCCCTGGAACAACGCTTCACTTGCGGCATATCTCTGAATGTAAACAAGTCAGAGATCGCCTCGCATGGCTAGAGCCAGACGGCTCAACTTACCTTTCTATACTGCTAAGCTTTTAGTGAGGAGTATCAAGTAGTACTCGTATAGTGAATTGAAAAATCTGTCTAAGATGGTGCTGCCGTAGTGTATTCAAGTTACCCTGTACACTGTGTTGAAAGAACAATTGGGTACAAACTAAAATTGAAGCCGAACCTTTCTTTGTGATGGGAACCAGTGTTATTATTTTGATCTTGATATTTAAAAAGTTCGATATGAGTACTTCAATAGTCTCACTTGCACTCCAGGTAAGTAATTGCAAGCATACCATGACTTACAAGGACCCATCAAAGTCGACAAGTAGCCGAGGCATGTTCGGGTCAGCCACCCCCGGATTCCCCACGTGTGCTTAAATCGCCGAGAATGAATGACATCCCCAGGTCAGTTCGATACCAGTTCATTCCCCCGTTCTTTTCATATTTTTTACAATTCATACATTCAACAGCCATCATGAAGATTCAAGGCCGAACATTTGTCATCTCCGGAGGGTAGGCAGAGCCACATCAAAACACTCAGTCACATGTCGCTGACTTAGATACAGTGCTTCCGGCCTTGGCCAGGCATGCGTTGAAGATATATGCGCCAATGGCGGCAATGTGGCCATTCTCGACATGAATGAGGAGAATGGACAAGAACTAGTCAAGAAATTGGGTCCATCGGCCAAATTCTTCGAATGCAATGTGTTGGAAACAGAGAGTGTTACCAAGGCTGTCCAAGGTGCTGCACAATGGGCCAAAGAGACGGGGAAGCCTCTTGGAGGTGTGATTGCAGCAGCTGGCGTATCAACTCCTGCGACGGTAAGACTCTTCAAAGTTGCGACTAAGTGGGTAAAAGCATAACTAACTGATTGACTTGATAGATGCTTGATCGTAATGGTGCTGCCTTCAGCCTTGATGACTTTGACTTTGTTATCAACGTCAACCTCCGCGGCACAATCGACCTCGTGCGTCAGACTCTCGAGCACCTTGCAAAGGTAGACCCCGAAGGATCTGACGGCGAGCGAGGTGTTGTCATCATGGTAGCTTCATCAGCAGCCTTTGATGGTCAAAAGGGTCAAGTCTCTTATTCCGCCAGTAAAGGCGCCGTGACAGCCATGACACTGCCCATGGCACGAGATCTTGCTCGATATGGCATCCGAGTCGTGACCATTGCGCCTAGTCTGTTTGACAGCCGAATGACAAGCGTGATGCCCGAGAAAGTCAAGAAGAGTCTCGAGGGCGCGATGGAGTTTCCCAAGAGAGCTGGTCAGCCTAAGGAGTTTGCGCAATTGGCGCGGCAGGGCATTGAGAATGTCATGTTGAATGGTGTTGTTATTAGGTTGGATGGTGCTATGAGAATGCCCAGCAAAATGTAAGATAGATATTCATCTTGTATTATTGAGAGTCGTTGGATTTGTCAGATTTGAAATACAATAATAGATTGGTAATTTGAATGATCATGTAATTCATTTTGGTTGTTGGACACTGGAAGCTTGGCTTTGCTCTGCCGAGAATAGTTTCCGAGGGAGCTATTGCGAGATCGGATCAGCATCCGGCAGAGAACTTACCCACCTCGCGACATTCGTAATCAACGTCACAACCTTCCGTTTAAAACTCTAGAATACCTTCATCAACAGCACCTGAAAGGAAAATTAATAGCTGCTGCTTTAAAGAATTAGCCCGACATCCTTTGCTCAGAAACACCAGCGTGACACAGTGTCTATAATACGACTACTTACACTGCTTACCTCTCCATTTAACTCATACACCAACACAGCTGTATCAGCCAGCATAACCACCAAACCATTTGCAGCTCCAACAATGGCCCCAACCAAAATAGCAATTCTGGACGACTACCAAGGGGTCGCTGATCCCTTCTTCAAGAAACTCGACCCATCCAAGTATGAAGTCGTGTCTATCAAGGATACGTTGCTGCCTTACAACCACCCAGACAGCTCACAATCAAACAAGGATGCTCTAGTTGAGAGATTCAAGCCCTTCGATGTTATCTGTAAGTATAATATCTTGTTAGGAGGTCCGGAAATAAGCGGCTGATAGACACAGGCACGATGAGGGAGCGCACGCCCTTTCCTCGAGAGTTGATCGAGCAACTCCCCTCACTCAAGCTTCTCCTCACCACAGCATTTCGCAACAGATCCCTGGACCTAGATACCCTCAAAGAACGAGGGATCCCAGTTGCCGGAACAGTCGATAAGCCCCGTAGCGGCAAGCCGGTGCTCGCTGGCACGGGCAGCACCACTCAACACTGCGTCACTCTCATCCTCTCGCTCGCTCGCGGCATCGCCAGGGATGACGCCGCTGTCAAGGAGGGACTGTGGCAAACTGGTCTCGCGACTGACCTCTCAGGAAAAACTTTGGGTGTCCTCGGCCTCGGGAGATTGGGAAGCGCAGTCGCGAGGATTCTCAACGTCGCATTGGGTATGAAGATTATCGCGTGGAGTAGCAACCTCACACAGGAGGCGGCAGATGAGAAGGCCAGGGAAGCTGGTCTTCCTGTCGAGGATGGGGAGGGTGAGAAGACGTTCAAAGTGGTAAGCCGAGATGAGTTCTTCAGAAATGCCGACGTGGTGTCTGTCCACCTTGTCCTGTCTGATAGGACACGCGGCATAGTCAACAAAGAGGACTTGGCAAAGATGAAGTCGACAGCCTTGTTTGTCAATACCTCTCGCGGCCCCCTCGTCGTGGAGAGAGATCTTCTCGATCATCTCAAGGCTGGCCGTATCAGGGGCGCAGCTGTCGATGTCTTTGAGCCGGAACCTCTCCCCGCCGACAGTGAGTGGCGCAACAAGAACTGGGGCCGCGATGGATCAAGTCAAGTTCTGGTCACCCCTCACATGGGTTATTGTGAGGAGGACACCATCAAGTCGTGGTATGAGCAACAAGTTGAGAACATCGAGCGATGGGCTGCCAACGAGCCGTTACACAATGTGTTCACCTAGGTATGATCGGCGAAAGAGAAAAGACAAGGACAAGGCTTCTGGAAGATGCTTATGTGCAGGACCGAGTTTCATCTCAACGGCAGAGGCAAAAGCAAATCTGAACAAACAAGCACAACTGCATACATCCATGACCTTGACAGTTCATCGTGATAGGCTCTATAGTCGAAACAATGGGAACGGATCCTTTGATATGCATGAGACTGCAGTTGGTGATCGGCGTGTTGGGACGGGCCTACCCGTTGCATCCCTGATGATACGACGGCCCCAGATTTATTGATATGCGTATGAATGTCTGTTTCGTTGAATTTACACCGAATTGAAGCCTTGGACCCACGGTGATAGTCGTGGATCAAATGACTTACATGCCCTTGGCTGTAGATCATGGCCCCATGAGTTCTCTCGTGGATTGACTCGACGCATCCCCGTTCCTTCAGGCTGGAATGCATGTCCTGATTCATAGACTTGCAGAGGTGATGTGGTTTACGGGTATTATGTTCAGAGGCAAGGATCCGCAATGTTTAAGACCTCGACTTCTGTATATTCTCCATGCTTGGTATCGTTGTTGATATTTTGGGTCGAAATGACTATCACATAGTCCTGGCAACTATTTGTTCCGTAATACGATTAACGAATGATTGATAGTATTTGCCGCCATGTTTGGGCTCAGCAGACCTCTTTCGCAGCCCTAATCTACATCCATCCGACAGCATCGCAAGGCGGTTCTCGATCATGCCTTATCAAATGCCGAATTTCCACAATACATACAACATTACCAGTCAAGGCAGAATAACCGTCAGATTCCATATCTCACCGCTAAAGGCGCTGAAGAGGCGTGTCTTGTTCATATCAGCCTTAGGATCTTCAGCTGGTATCGGGAACGGCGGCGCGTCCCTTTCTGGCTGCATTTGAGACATTGAAGCCTCGAAATCGAGAACGTGACCTTCCAAGACTAGCTATTCTCGCTCTTATACGATTAAACTAGACCTAGAAAAGGTGATCTTAGCATAAGACAGATGTGATTCAAGCCTCTTCAGGAACATGGCTTTTTTCGAGTCTTGGATTATTGATGTTGGTCGCTATGCTGGCCTCTTTTAATGGCGCGATGGTTCGGGGACGGCACGAAGCGACGGATTATATCATTCGCTTCAGGGACTATCGTGGATCTAGTGGTAATAGTATCCTTGGAGTTGCAGATTTGCACTAGGATTTTAGGGCAGGGATGCCGTTTCTAGAGTCTCGTGGCTATGGTGTTGGTGTTTCGGCCACTTATGGTGGAGCATACGCGGTTTATGGCTTGCTGAGAAGCAGCTGGAGAGACTGGATGTGGATTGATACATATTTACTGTCTTCTCTTTGGTCTCTCTTTGATCTCTGTCAGATAACGGGTCCAAGTATCCTATCCTGTTGTTCCCCGCGCATACCCCCCTTGTCTCTAAACGGGACAGTTACAGCACGATCTCTACAAGGGTCAAGGGTCTAGGCTCTGTAAGCTCGTTGGACTATTGAGCCCTTGTCTGATGGGGATTGTGATTGAATCCGCATGTCGCAAACAAAGGACTCTTTTGGAAACCCAATTCTCTGGACCCTTTTGTTATTATTATTGTCTCTGGCCTTTTCACTGAGTCGGTCTCTCTGAGTCGAGTCTCAATGACATTTCATTCCGATGCAAGAAAGCGGAATAGACCCAGCCAATAGAGTTGATAAAAATAATCGCAAAGAGTGACGCCGCTTAGATGGTTTGAAGTTAATTTTGCAGAGACACAACTGAACTTAGCTTACAAGCTCAAAGCCTTCAACGTCATGAAAGATGTTGCTCTAGCTTCAACGGACCAAGCTGTCATAGACGTTACATCTCTTAAAGCAAAGCAGACGACCGTTGACAGAGCCAAACGGCACAAGAAGGGGAGCTTCGTTGATGACTCGACGGTACCTAATTAGAGCACGCCCGCCCGTTGAATCTAAAAGGTACTTGCCGTTGACAGGCATGGATGATCCTGGTTCACTCATACTCATACTGTGGTGTATGTGGATGTCATCGGACTGCTCCTTCGGTTACTAAGGTATTTTCACATGCGGGGATAAGCGAGTGAGATCAACTGAAGCGAGCTGAAGAGACTGATGAAACTTTCCTCTCCCCCTCTGGAACTAGCCCTTCCAAGCTCTATCTGTCCGAGACGGACCCGTCAGCGACATTCTCTGGTGCAAATGGCCAACTTACACGAGAAAACTTGAACCTACTCCACATGTCATGAGAGCTTTCAGCTTCAGTACCTTTGCGCTTTACCCTTAGTGATCTAGTCTTCGGATGTCTCGTCTCAATATTCCATCGTCACCAGCTGAGGGAGGTTAATACGGTAATAGTCGCCTTTTTTCTCTTTTCATGCGTGCGGGTACGCCTCGAAAAAACGCCATCGACGACTAAAGTCAGTGTCCCCTGTGTGCTGACCTGTGAACACCGTCACGCAAACAATGCCAATCGTCTTTTTGATACTGTGGTAAGCAAATAGTGTACTTGATGATCAACATGATGCTTATATGCTTGGTTGCCCAAAACCATTGTAACTATATCCTAGACAGCATCATGTTGGGCA
This sequence comes from Fusarium oxysporum f. sp. lycopersici 4287, assembly GCF_000149955.1. NCBI lineage: Eukaryota > Fungi > Ascomycota > Sordariomycetes > Hypocreales > Nectriaceae > Fusarium > Fusarium oxysporum. The sequence continues at coordinate 5,238,325 of NC_030986.1, forward strand.
GACAGACATGAACAAAAGGCCCTCGTTCAGATAACCCCAGGAACCTTGTCTGTGAAGGACAAGCAATCACAAAGAAAGGCTATCCCCGTAGCGTAACCCGAGTTACACCTCTCCTCTCCCGGGAGTATCAATATCAGAGTCAGACTCCATTCCGTGTCGCCTGTACCGTCCCCTACCTTACCTTAGGTACCCTGCCGATGTGATGCCCACCCTCGATGAGAGCTGGGATGCAAATGCGGCTACTACACTCAGGGACGACGCCACTTGGACCGTTTGGTCTGAGGTGTGGTTCGATTGAGGATATCATTGCTCGGAAGTCATGCCCTTCCCTCCTGCTCTTTCTTGCTCTCCTCGATATAAAATCCCCGAGTACGCCATGGAAGAAACTCTCTTTTGTCAGGTCCCTTAGCATCAGTATCCATCTCGTCTCTTCTCATCTCACCATTCCTGAGCATCCTACTCCTCTCCCTTCCCAACCATACACACATCACCAAAACCACTTGGAAATCAAGTCACAATGGTTCAATTCACTCGTGCCGACACGGGCATGTCTGGCTTGCCCACTGAGGAAGCTGTAGCGGATCGCAGAGCAGGCAGTCCCATCCCCAACCGCGTGAGAAACGCCATCGTCATCGTCCTCGGAGAATTCTGCGGAACCTTCATGTTTCTTCTTCTCTCTTTCATCGGAGCCCAAACTGCCCTCGTGACCAATAACCCTACCAATTCTACTGCCCCCTTGGAGCCCTTCTCGTTGATGTACATTGCTGCTTCTTTCGGTACCGCTCTCGCCGTCAATGTCTGGATCTTCTATCGTGTTAGTGGTGGCATGTTCAACCCGGCTGTAAGTGACACTCGCACCGACTTGCTTGATTGACTCACATGCTCATTCTTTTTTCTTCTTTAGGTAACTCTTGGTCTGGTCCTCGTCGGTGCTGTACCACCTCTTCATGCCCTTGCTATTATTCCTACACAACTCGTTGCCGCTATCGCCGCTGCGGGAGTTACCGACGGTCTCATCCCCGGACCTCTCCTCGTCACAAATTCTCTCGGCAATGGTACGAGCATTGCTCAGGGTGTTTTCCTGGAGATGTTCCTCACTGCCCAACTTGTCTTGACTGTTTACTTCCTTGCCGTTGAGAAGCACCGCAGCACACATCTTGCCCCCGTCGGCATTGGTATCTCTGTCTTCATCGCCCACATCTGTCTGACAAACTGGACTGGCACATCCATCAACCCTGCTCGATCCTTGGGCCCTTCAGTTATCGCTGGTTTCCATGGGTATGATTGGATCTACTACCTCGGTCCCTTCATGGGCTCTTTCCTGGCCTTCGGCTGCTACAAGATCTTTAAGGTGCTCGAGTATCAGACTGCCAATCCTGGCCAGGATGATGATGATTTGGAGAGGGGTAGCAAGCATCACTTCTTCGGCCATCACGAGAAGGAGCCCATCTCTCACTCCCAGACCGACACTTCTTGAGCCCAAAGACCATGGTGTTGCCCCACGAAACGATAGCGTCATCGATGGTCAGATGAGCAATGCCTAAGTTGTTCCCGGCGATCGGGGCTGCTCAAACCACATGTCCAGCACTGGCTGTATGACTATGTGAGCAGTACAAGATTATGAGTTCCGTTACATTCTGTCATGGTACAGCGGGCTCTGACACAAGGCTGGATCTATGTGTTGAACCATTCACTACTACATCGAGTCAGTGTATGTAGCACGATGATGAATTTCTAATGGGTGTTTTTGGGAAAGGAATGGAGGGGAAATTGGAGTATACGAGGAGGATGCATGATTAAACGAGGACTTCTAGCATGAGTTTCGGAGTACATACAGTTTCAATAATACATCTGGGCTTCCTAAGTGTAGTGTAGCTCAGTTACCCCGATTATCTTGAAAGTCGTTCCACTCGTCGTCGTCGTCCTTGGTCGTCAATCCCATCGCCTCTTCCTCCTCAGGGCTTCTAAGATTCTTTACCCGCATACAAGCCTGGAAACCAACAAAAGCTGCCCAAAACGGCAGTGGGATAAAGGATATAATACCCCCGATGTAAACGATATAAACAACAAACCCAAGGTATGATTGTATGAATACCAGAGTTCTGTTGATGGGTCCTCTACCTGAACCAATGAGGTCTGTAAAGACCAGGCCGGCAACCATTAAAACGCCAAAGATCCAGAGGATACTCAAGACTGGGAGAACCATAGCCCAATCTCTCGTTTCATAGAAGAACCGGTGGAAACGTTTGGTCCATGGTGCTAGAATGGGTATGCGGGAAGCTGTGGTGAAAAGGAGAAACAGCTCAAATGTGAACGGGAGAAGCAAAAGAAGGAGGCGGGAGGAGAATGAGTCCACGAGAAGCTGGTATGTTTCTGCGATAAAGAGGAAGCCAAATTGGAATGACCATAGGCCATAGACCACGGTCTTGAAGAGAGATCTTTCGGTTGACATTGTGTGCTTATTTTGCGATGAAGTTGAGAGGTTGTTAATTTGAAGTTGAAGCAGGGGTAAAGTGAGTGCTGATCACTGATTACTGTGCCCCGCTGTGCCGCTCGATGGATGATCCTTGTTGCAGATATGGAAATAGCACGGCAACAAGCGCCGTTAGTGATAGACATTCCATGAGAATAATTCTGATTACTCTATAGTTCAAGATTGGCATTGTGCTATTAGTCTCAATACTTTGGAATCTTTAGAAGAATAGCGAAAGTTGAGGGAAAAGTCTTTGACCGCTGACAACATGTCAGCTGCAGAGACGCATTAAGTGCATTTAAGTCCCACCTACACAACCAATTAATAGTTTATCAAGTTAAGATTAGAAGAGTCAGTTCTATGATGCACAGAATTGTTCTTGAGTGCTTGGCTCAATGTTGTAGAGCTTGTTGGCCAAGTTATGCGATGTGACAGTTTCGCATATGTATGCATCGATGCTCATATAAAAGATCACATGCAGTGCTTGGCGGCCAGACATACATAGAAGTTGTGTTAGTGAGAGGCAACATATCAACTGAGAAGATGCATGTGCAACTATAACTGCTGGTATGACAGGTAGAGGTCAGAATATAGGAGCAATTGTCCCGAGTCTGGACGGATATTGTAGTCGATGTAACAATGTTAGACTGTGACATGAGAGAGTAATCAGGTGATATGTATTCATCAGAGGGCACGGTTCTTTGTGATGTAACGCCAGGTTAGGCTCGAATTGACTCTATAGCATTGGAGTCATGAGATCTGGTTGTAACTAGAGCATCCACTGCACCGGGCATCGATGCTTCTCTTCCGCCGCAAAGTGGATATTATCGGGTCCGTTCGACCGAGAGTTGTCAATTATGGTCTGGAGGAAAGGATACTTGATGTAGATGAAGCAACATTGAATGAGATAATAATTAGTGATTGAAAAGGAATTGAATGAGTAGCGAGACAATAAGCAAGGTATTCAGTGCTCCATATATACCGAGATAATGCTTTATCAGATGCCGTAGCCAGTTCCTCGGTATCCGGGAATGGCTGCGGAGCTCCATATGTAAAGTGTTCCGGTTCCGGTTTCGCCTCGTATGTCATTTAGCTTGATATACGAAAATAAATCAAAAGCATATGATACATTTAAGAGAACTCGAAATCCAGTAACAAGTCTTGGCCATATAGTTGCAAATAAGAACAAATTGGTCTCAGAGACTGTCGATCTTCCAGGTTATGACGACTGAAGAGACCCAAGTTACAGGACATCCAGCGCTGGACCGCCCTATACCGTTGGCTGCGCCTTCCTATGGAACAGCCATCCCAAAGAGCACATGACCCACGTGATCATCTTGTAGTTAGTCCTGAGGCTTCCAAGGGGATATGCCTGATCAATCCTTGCCCTTTACATTTGACTGCTTACAATATCGTTCAATACAATTCAGTATATCTCATCAATTGATTAGAGGACCTGACCTCTCTTACACAGAGTCTGGTCAGGCCTGACAGGCCTAGAACCCGCCCCCACTTGTCCCTCCGAGCTGGGGCCTCCCGACAGTCTTGCCCCGGCCCAACGCAGCATCGGCTCCGTGTACTTTACCTTTACTTTACCTTTGACTCGAAACAGTCACAAGGCGGAGAATTTTCGTTTTAGTCGGGCTTTTATCTACTGTGCCTTGTTTTTACCCCTAAAGGAGAAAACCACCTTCACTGTCTTTATGCTGTCCCTCGGCGCAATAATCTACAGCTTCATCATCGGACAGACCCGGCCCAAGTTCTAGGTGGGGTTTCAATGTCCAACGCGGGGCTCACTCTCTGCCTCTGACGACTCTTGCCGATTTAATTACAATACCGGAACTGACCTGGACGAGAAACTCATCAGACTTTGTGGCACATCATGTCGTCGGTCAAAGCCACAAAGAAGAGCGCATTCTCTTGTGAGCCGTGCCGTAGACGCAAGGTCAACACAATCACTACTTCACCCATAAACCTGTACTGATAGCCTTTAGGTCAAATGCGGCGGCGAGCAACCGATTTGCAATCGCTGTGCTGCTAGAAGCGATGACTGTATTTACAAACTGTGGGACTCACCTCGGCCTCATTATTTTCTGAGCAATTGCTCACGTGTCATAGAAACCCGACTCTGTCTTACACCCAACGCCTTGAGGAACGCATCAAAGAATTGGAAGACCAACTCGCTGCTATCAAATCTCCTCCCTCAGTGGCCGCCTCAAATCATTCGAGTCCTGGGGTCTGGAACGGCCATGACTTGAATCGCCATCCAGACGAGCATGCAATGACGAGGAGCTTCATGGGCCTCAAGATCGATGACAAGGGTGGCATTACTTACCACGGACCGACTAGTCTCTTCAATCTTCCCAGTGACCCTCACAAGCATAAGCCAGACTCGATATCATCCATTGACTCAGATGCTCATAGGAGAGAGCGATTGGTCAACAATGCATGGCATCAGCGAGCGATGGAAAACCTGTCTGACATTCCAGTAGGTTTTCGTGTAATCTGCAGTCTCATGAGTCTCAACTTACACCACAAAGGAACCGTTTCAATACCTTCTGAACGTGCATTGGTGCTGGATTCAGCCTCTTTTCAACTTTATCTACAGGCCTGCATTCACTCGTATGCTTCACCTTGACATTATGTAAGCACTAACTAACACTCGCAGGTGACATGCAATCCATGGGACCGTACTATTCTCACACTCTTTTGAATGCTATGCTCTCACATTCTATCCGCTGGGGTAAAAGTGATCCTTCCACCAAACAACTGCTGGATCAGTCGTATGATGGAGGGGCTGTCTTTGCAAAACACGCCCGAAGCATGCTTTTCGACGAACTAAGTAGAGGTGTTTGCACTATCCCAACTGTTCAGACACTGCTACTACTTAGCGCAGGAGAATGTGGTCATGGCAACACAACACAGGCCTGGATTTATAGTGGCATAGCGTTCCGTCTCATTGATCATTTGGGCATTTGTGTTGATGGACAGAGATATCCAGGATCCGTCCATTTGACTGATGAAGAGGTCGAGATTCGACATCGACTTTACTGGAGTTGCTATTTCTGGGATAAGATTATCAGCCTATACCTCGGTCGTTCGCCTTCACTGCAACATACACAGGTGTCCCCACCCCAGATTATCAGTAAGTCTAGCTGTGGAACTATTTAGCAAGCAAGTTACTCATAGTTTCTAGTGGACGACTCGGCTGAGAATGAGCTCTGGGTCCCCTTCGACTCTCCTCATGGATCAGATTGGAAATATCCTCCTGCGACAGCTCACTCAACTTCCTGTTTCATGAGTGCTTGCCGATTATCGGTCATCTTTAATGAGATTCTCATTCACATGTATGATCCATTACTGGAGAATACCGAGGCAGAGATGCAAGAGTGTCTACAGACTCAAGACCCTGCCATGAGACTATGGTGGGAACAACTCCCTCCTCATCTCAAGATCGAGCTCTCCGCCATGCCTGAGCTGGCACCTCCGTCACACATTGTCACCATGAAGTGAGTACCAGTTTGTCATTTCTGAAAAGCGCTAGCTAACCTGTTTAAGTGCCTTGTACCATACGTTCAGAATCCTCCTGTTCAGGCCGATGCTCACCTGGCAGGTATACCCAGAGGATGAAGGCCCTCATCCGATGCAAAACCATCTCGTGGAATGCGTCACATCTGCAACATCTATTATAGCCATCTTCGATCTTTTCTGCAGAACATTTACCATCAGCCACTGCGTTCTATCACTTTCATACAGTGTGTATATCGCGGCCACAATTTTTCTTTTGCAGGTCCAAGCTACCCCCGAGGACCAACAAGCAGTTCGCAAGCTGAGCTTCTGCGTACGAGCCTTGCATCAGGCCAAAACCGTTAATCCAGGTAAGTAGCTCAAGTCCATGGCTATACAAGCTCTAACACACCACACAGTCATCTCAAGTGCTTTGGATTTGATTACCCGAGAGATGGCGAATCTTGGGCTTGATCCAGGATTTAGTACACCACAACAACAGCCTCCTCCGCCTATGCCTCAGCCTATGCCAGATGTTCAGATGCCTACAGACATACCGATTACCGAGACTGTTTACCCGGCTTCATTTGAGATACCTGCACAGCAATCGCCTTACGAGCCGGAGCAGCTGTTCCAGACACCGTGGGCTGACAATATGAACCCGAATGCAATGGCCGTTGACCGTGGAGTTTTCGAGGCTTTATCATCGTTTGAGCCCTTGAGTGTACGGGTGGGCGCTATCTACGAGTCAGGAAACAACCCTCAGAATTTCGGTTGATCGAGGATGCTGTGGCAGAAGCATACTGGAATATACTAAAACCGATTTGATCAACGTCAATGACAGCAGGATCTATCAAGATCAAGAAACTGATGCGGATTCGAAACCGGGAAACTCAAATGGACTGAAAAATATCAACTTCTCGGCCAGGTATCAGTGCATCGGGCGCACTCAATGAACCTCAGATCTTGATTCACGCAGTAGCAAAGAACACACCGAGAGAAGCGGCCAACCATGCACCGACAGTCTTGACTACGAGCTCTCACATCAGGATATCGAAGTCGACTTAGCGTCATATAGCCGCATCTGCCGAGTCCGCACGCCGAACCCTGCTCGGCGCTATTCGGAGAAGATGTTATCGAAGTTATACTTTCAACCATAAACTTCATGCTGGAACATGGAGTCATGGCCTGATTGCCTGTGTAATCTCGCGCTCTGTGTAGAACGGCCGTTGGACTGGTTGTGCCCATTTTGGAAATCGTTCTTGACGTTTCAGGTATCGCAATGCAACGGCAAAATGATCGACAGATGAATAATAGGCAGATATGATATGAATACATAAACGAAAATATTAACAAGTACACATGTCCATGGTAGAAGGAACGAAATCAGCTTTGAACACCATGAATGAAATCCCCCCTTACTGTTATATCGAGCTCAACCCCAAGCCATAACTGATTTCAATCACTGGTCCGCCTTCCCCGATGGCCTCTGAACATCCCATAAATCTTCGGCATTCCCTCTGAACAGCCGCTCTTTGAGATGCTCATCATCACCGCACCAACTCAACACTCTCTCCATCCAGGGCTTGATATCCAATCCCTCAAACCTTGTGTGAGGCCAGTCGGTTGCAAAAACAACATGAGTCTTTCCAGCGACTCGAATGACCTCCTTAGCGATGGGATCCAAATCGCCGTAGTCAGGGAGTGTGCTCATCCGGTAAGCAGCTGACAGCTTGACATACGTCTGGCCGTTCTTGAGTAAATTGATGAGGGATGTGAAGCCTGGTATATCATATGGGTCTGCACCTGCGTATTTGTTCAGAGGCGGCTGTCCAAGATGGTCTATGCAGAACTTGACATTGAGCTTCGGAATGATAGGTTCAAGGAGAGTGACCATATCCATAGGGACGTAGACCTGAACAACCCATCCCAGAGGCCTTACAGCATCAGCGTAAAGCATCAACTGCCTCTCCAACTCGGCCGCATCAATCGCAAGTTCATTTGAGAGAATATTTAGTCTCACTCCACGCACACCCAGTCCATGCCATGAACGCAACTCCTCTTCATTGACAACCTCAGGGTCAATGGCAACAACACCTCGTCCACGCTCAGTACCTAGGGCGCGAAGACCATCAAGCAGACACGAGTTGTCGAGCCCATAGATAGATGGTTGAACAAGGACTATGTTTTGAAGCCCAACGCCAGTTTCAAAGGCGAGGGCTTGGTCCAGTGTGTGAGATGTAGGACGGTATTTGGCTGAAGCATCAAGGGTGTAGTTCTCCACGTCGACAATGTGCATGTGTGAGTCCCATGAGTCGGGAGGAATGCGTTGAGCAAGGTTTGGTGAAGTCATGATGAAGATATTGAGTATGTATAATTAATTGAATAGGTTATAGAGGGTTTTGGGGATGATATATAGTCAGTGTAAGTATAAACTATGCTATGTCCGACTGGGAAACCGAGGTCGGCCGAGTCGGCGGGGAAGACGAGACGAGAGTTTAAACTCCGCAATTCAACGGACGGTGACTTCCGAAAGTTAATCGACCCAATATTATTTTTATCTTATCGTATTTCTATTGCATTTGATATGCTAGGAATTGTTCATGTATATGCGTGGCATAATAACGGCAGTTATCCTTGTTAGCACGTGTGAGAGGGTTTGCAGGCATTAGCTACATGCGAGCATGCCCTGAGTGCATAGGGCGCATATATCGAAGAATAGCGGTAATAATGAAATCCACAAATATAGCCGAGATAGCCTCTCACTAACAAGCACTGATATCTGTACTTGAGCGTATAAGAAGCGTATGCACAGCCAACATAAGCCGGCAACTTACACATCAACAGGCCTATAAGCAGAATTACCTATTTCAAATAGTTCACAGCCCTGTAGCTCACCCCGTTACAGTAAATCTGTTCAATAATCAAGCACTAAAACACAGCCTCAACCGCTGATTCCATATGCCATAACTCGCTAATGAAAACCGCGGGGCAAAAGAAAAGACCCTTGAACTAAACCGCATCCACGCCACCTTCCCAAAAGAGGAAGCAGAGCTCTGCGAAATCCAATCGTCATCTACGTCTTCGGTGACGCAGCTCCTATAACCCCCGCCACACCTTAGCTTCCCCTTGTAAGGATTTGTCATTCACATTGACCGACAGCCCGAAAAAAACATTCAAATATCAATGCGATTCCCTCGATAGCTTCACTTCCATACACAGAACAACACAGTCGCATTCATCTCTGTTAGCTGCAAAAATGTCCTACCTTCCTCCCTTCTTGGCGCGTCTCGCTCGCCCCTTCACACAATCTACACGGCTCTCAATCGCTCCCGATCAATCCGCTGCATCTGTCATCCCAGAGGGCGCTCAGCGCTGCACCGTCGCAGCGGGATGTTTCTGGGGAACAGAGCATTTGTATCGCAGACACTTTACCGATAAGGGTCTGATCGATGCAAAGGTTGGATACATTGGTGGTGATCTTGAAAACCCTAGCTACCGCGCCGTCTGCGGTGGAAAGACAGGCCGTACGTCGCATTCCTCATCATTCGCATTAGAATATCACTAACAATCATAGACGCTGAGGCCGCGCAAATCATCTTTGACCCTACAAAGGTCTCATACGCACAACTCCTAGAATTCTTCTACAAGACGCACGACCCCACGACGCTGAACCGCCAGGGCCCCGATACCGGCCCCCAGTACCGCTCTGCCATTTACTTCCACAACGAGGAGCAAGAAAAGATCGCGCGCGAGGTCACAGAGAAGGCCAACAAGCAATGGTGGAAGGGCGGCATCGTTACTGAGATTGCGCCCGCTGGAAAGTGGTGGACTGCTGAGGAGTATCACCAACTCTACCTCCACAATAACCCCTCTGGCTATGAGTGTCCGAGCCACTTTTTGAGGCCGTTCCCACCTCTCGAATAAATACTTGGGGATGTTTGCATTTTGGCTTAGCAGACGGATGGAAATGGCACCAATGATATCAGGAAACTTAACTTGGAATGAGGCAATGAGAGGACAGAAATTCAACATATACCTAGTCACAATATGAAACATTTGAAATTCACTCCACTCTGAATATTTGAAGTTTTTTTCTTCTTATTTGCTAATCCTGAAATTAAGAAATTAGAAAATCCATCCACTTGTAGACCGGTTACAACAGAAAACAGGAGAGGAGTTTATTATCCCCCATCCGAGTAATAATCCTTTTGCTAAAAAATAATACAAAACGCCCACAGCGCTAGTTCTATGCAACTCTATCACCAATCGCTTACTTGCGTCGGTTCTGCTGCATCATCAGGATCTGAACCATGCGGATGAAGATGTTGAGGAAGTCAAGCTCAAGAGAGATACTCTCATTGACGGGGTCACGGCGGATGACACCAGCCTGGGCGAGGCGAGCGTGGTGGAGGACCTTCTGGACATCGTACAGAGTGAAACCACCAAAGACAGCAAGACCACCGTACAACCAGATGCTCTCAGTGAAGGCTAGGGTTCGGATAGCGGTGGCGGGGATGACGAGAGGGGCGAGACCAGAAGCAGCGACGATGGCGGCACCAGCCAGGAGAGGACCACCAATGTAGAGGTACTTCTCCTGCTTAGCAGTGGCACCGACAACAGCAAGACCACCCATCATGGCGATGGTGTAGAGACCGGCACGTCCAAGGAGAGCAGGAGGGACGAAGGCGAGGAGAGGGGCGACAAAGGCAGCCTGAGTGGCGTTAAAAGCGGTCCAGAGGGCGTACTTAGGGATGTAGCTGGGCATTGTTAGTAAAATGCTTCAACTTTGGCATTGATTGAATTCAACAACTTACTTGTCAGGGCTGATAGATCGAGTTCCAATCATGGTGGCGAAGCTGAGAGCGAGACCACCAATTCCAACAACCCAAGGGTTAGTAACCATGATTCGGTAAACGAAGCCGGTCTGAACCATTTGTCGAGCCGTCAATCCAATGATGCCAATTCCGAGACCAGTGTGCAGGAAAGTGTTGTTCAGGTATTCGCGCTCGTAAACGGGCATGCCACCATCCTCACGGGTCTCCCGGTTAAAGACAGCATTGATGGCAACAAGCGTACCACCAAAGATGGCACCTCCAACCAAGAGTCGTCGGCTTGTCGATTGGGGCGCTGTGGCAGCTCCCGCAGCTTGCTGGTTATAAGATCGACCGCCAGCGCGGCTTGTTCGTTGGAAAGCATTGCGGGTGGCTGCGGATGTGACGCGCGATGTGAAGAAGTTGGCTGTAGGCTTGGACTGAACGTGGAAGCTTCGGACGGATGCGGTGTTGCGGAAAGCAGTCTTTGAGAGCTCAGGAAGCCTCTGCGCAAGTCGCGCAGGGCCCTGGCGGACAGTCATTGTGAAGGACATCGTCGTTCTGGCGATGCAGGTGTTGGGAGAGAATGCGATGTGCAGTCGTTTACAAAGGAAAAGGTTGAAGCGGGGACGGGGAATCGAGAGTATTATAAGTCCCCGGGTAAAAGAAAGCATGACGTTGGTTCCGGGTGTGGAGCCTACCTAAAATCCGACATCACGTGGCTGTGCCGGTGGAATATTGTGGAAAGAACCGGCGCCTCTCAGTGACTCAGTTGGTCATCACTCGGTGGCTACGGGCTCTAAACTCCAGGCGCCGTCGGATTTACTGGTGTTACGCTATGGGAATAGTTACATCACAGCTACGTTGACGTTAGCTTCTTTCTAGCCTCTTCTATTTTCGGCTGTTTCTTCTCAATTCCAATATTATTATGAAGGATATCAACGCCTCCATCAAGGGTATCTACTAAGCATCCTTTCACCCAGCATTCACCCACCCCCTTGCATCATGCTTTCTCTCTACCCAAATGTGCGTTACATCGCACGAGACTTGATATGCGGTAATGGCAAATGCTCCACGACTTTGACGCCTATGCTGCGCAACATAGATCCAATGCTTTCCATTCCCACTCAATTCCCAATCATTTCCTCAAAAAGTGTTCCCCAAGACGCCGTCCTTTCTTACCGTAAACTTCCAAACCCTTTCTCGATGACGAACCGCACGGGTCGTCGAGCTCTCTTGGCTCTGTATCCAAACGCAGATCGTGGCATAAAGTTCTGCGATGTGAGCATAGCAACGCTCATGGCCTTGGGCGCAGGACCATCATCCTCTGATTGTCCCTGTCCAGAGGTTTCGCTTGACGTGGGCTCCGTAGAACGTTGACCAACGCGGTCATCAAACCCCCAGTTCGAAACACCACCGGCTCGGATCCATGACTCCAAGTTACGGCATTGACTGACATCCATCCAGTTCAGTCGCCCGCAGCCGTTGAGGACATTTTCGACGCCTCGGCCAGTGACACGCACGCAGCCACGAACACTGAGGGCTTCCAAATCGTTCAAGTGGAGCGCCACGCTTTCCAAACTTCCATCGCTAACCGCACTTCCGCAGAACGCCAATCGCAGCTCCCGCAACTTTGGCAGACGGAGAGCGACAACCTCTGTCGCCGTGTCAGAGAGTGCACAGCAGAACGATAGGTCCAGATGTGTAAGGTTCTTGGCTGAGTTAACCAAGGCAACGACAGCGTTGTCCGAGAGATATGTGCAATCAGCTAGGCACAGCCTAGATAGCTTTTCAAACCGGAATGGCGCCCATGATTGAAACCCTGCATCTGTAATCGATGTGCAACGCGTGAGGGACAGCGACTCGATACGGTTCGAAGCGTGTGCTGCTAAATGAGCCATGGAACGATCTGTGATGTGCTTGCAATAGGAGAGATTGAGGCGTTTGAGTTTCGGGCACCCAACTACTGTACCTGGTGGCAGAACGTGCTGTGCGGCATGCTTCTGTTGCTGCTGCTTGCTTCGCGATCGAGCTGCAGAACTTGAGATAACGACTGATTTCGAAGGTGGTGGATCGGGTACAACCCAGCCAACAACGCGGCCTAGAAGATTATCACCGACCTTGCGGCAGTTGCTCCAGTCAACTTCTTCTAATCCCTTTGCGTTCTCGCTCATCTCCAAAATTTGGTTCGCGGAAACATCCCAAACCGACTTCATCTTCCACTTCTTAACATTTTTGCCGCAACTGCGCCATAAAGCTCCAAACCCTTCATCCGTTATGTGAAAGCAATTATTCAGGTCAATGGACAGAGCGCGAGTGCCAATGAAGGGAGCAAGCACCTTGATCAGGACTTCGTCAGTAACCTTACGGTTGTAAATTGAGAGGTCGACATCCTGGCAAACTTTGGGGGATGTAGTCAGGAGCTTACGCCAGTGTGTGCTAACAAGGCGTAGTCGAAACAGCTCTCCTATATCCACGTGCTTGAAGATGTAAATCAGGATCTCATCTGAGAGCACTGGTTTGCTCATAGTGATTGGTCGGGTGGGCAGAGTCGTCCGTACTCGCTTTGCCGGGACGTCATCGTCGTCAGCTGAAGCATCAGAAAACGCAAATTTGATAGGAGTTACTTCTGAGAGGCGAGACCTCGCACCGTTGGTCGTTGGGGTAGAGCTGTCTGTTGGAGGCACTGGAGGTGCCAACGAATGTCGTCTTCGATTTCGGATATTCTCCATGTTCACACTCAAGAACGGATCGGGGTCCTTAGGTGCTATGTTGCTTGTATCATCTTTCGCTGGAGACCCAGGCTTGGACGGGGTAGTGAAGGTGAGGTCAGGTAGGGATGCTCGTGTTGGTGTTGTAGGTGTGGGCGGGTCAGATTTGTTGACCTTTTCCTTAACATCAACATCAACCATAACAACATCGTCGCTCTGTTTCTGATATCGCAATCGTGCAGTTTCTTTAACCTGTTTCAGGATGTCTGAAGGGCAGCGTCTCCAGAACTCGTCGAGGACATCGCCTGTGATCATGATACATTCCACCGAAGTGATAGATCTTACAGTGGCTGTTCGACCACGCGACAATCCAAGACTTGCAACTTCGCCGAAATATTGACCTGCCTTCAATCGAGGCCGTTTTGGGATAGCCTTGGCCTTGTTCTGAATGTTATCGTCGTAAACTGGCTCATCGTGAATAACCTCCGCCTCGCCACGAACAATGAAGAAAATTTCGTTTCCTGGTAAGCCTTGGCGAACGATATCTGTAAACGGGGTATAGGATTTCGGTTGAACACTCAATCCCAAGAAATGCAGAATATCTGCAGGAAGTGTAGAGAAGAGCGGTAACTCCTTAAGTGTTGTTCGAATATTGATTTGACCGCTTCCAATCGCACTACCAGCAGCTGGGTCCTCCATGATTCCAGGGCTTGGGGACTTTCTTTTCTTGTTGTTGACGACCGCACCGTCCTTGATAGCGCCCCTTTCTCCAGTAGAAACCTCTCCAGGAGCGGGTTCTCGAGCGCTGAAGTCTCCCTGGGGGGATTTGACCAATCTTCCACTTTCTTGCCGCTTCTTTTTCAGGAGGTTCAAGCGTTCCTGTGCCTCTTCCCGGATCGCCTTCTCCATTTCTGGGAATTTGGGTATCACGGCATGTAAATCCTCTTTCTTAAGCACTAGCAACAGACACTTCGTACGCGCTACAATAGTAGCTGTTCGAGGCATCTGCATCAAAACACCGATTTCTCCAAAGAACGAACCGGGATTGAGCTCAGCATAGACCGCCTCACCGTCACGCGAAGTGACAGCAACTACTCCTCGAACCAACCAATACATTGCCTTGGCTTCGTCTCCTTCCGTCACGATGTGGTCATTGGGGCTTTGGATTTGAGGCTTCAGGTGATTTCCTATAGCAACAAGAAACTCTTCCGGAGCTGACATAAAGAGAGGGAAGGACCTGATGCGGTCAACCAGATCTAGCGGCATGTCTCGGATAAGCGATGCTGTGAGCGGCGAAGGCCGCACTGGCCGCGTTGGGTTTGTTTCGACATTGAAAGACCGAATCAATGAAATGGAGTCTGAGGATGTCGCAGCAGCCGAGGCCTGCTGATGATGAGCCAAAGCCCTATAAGGCGATGGCGAGCTTGGTGAACGACCTCGCCTCATGGTTCCAGGTTTGGCAAAGAGTGGTGTTGCTAGAAGTCAGCGGAATCGCAACGACGAGGACAATTGCCTCCCCTCCAGCAAGCTCTCGAGCCGCCGCCGCAGCTGAGGGTGACAGTTTCTTGACCTTTGTTCTTTGTTCCTGGCTTTGTATTTCTCAGCTTATGACGCGGAAATGTCAAGTGAAACTTGGAGAGTGGATCAAGGTCCAGTCATGCTCCGGTGTGACGTTGAGAAGCAATCCTTGAGGAGAATAAGATGATCGCTTTCGTGCAATCGTTTTGCCGACAGGGGCTTGAAATATGGACGCACAAAAGGCTTGTACTGAAACCCAGGCTCGATCCGTGGGCCCCGTGACAGGTAGAGGGCGTAAAAGCTGCAGTCACAGACCGAATGTCAAGGTAGAAGTCGCACAGGGTTCCAAGGCGGCGGTTTGGATCTTTTTCGTAACACGAGAACAAGGAGCGAGCTGTTGTGTAGGTAAAGGCGTAGATGCTGAACGTCAAGAATGATCGCGTGGATAGATCGAAGGTGGCTTTCAAGGAGTGTGAGCGATGACGGATGGCAGACAAAGAATGGAGACTCGTGTTGGGACTTACCAAAGCTTGAGCGGAAGCCAAGAAACGAAGCTTATCTGATGCTCACGGGGAGAGGTTAAAGAAGAAGAAAGCTGGTGGGGAGCTGTCAAGAAGCAACAAGGAAGCTATTGTGAGAGTGGCAATTGGCGAAGCTCGAAGAGGAAATCGGTTGAGGGAGGTCAAGTCAGGTCAAGTCAAGGAGCATGTACAGTAGGAGATAGATAGATCCGCATGGGAAAAGATGGATTCCAGTGCCAGTTCTGGCCGCCACATGAACGACGCCCACTCAAGAGCACGACCACGACACAGAAGGCCCCTCTTGCATTCGACACGCCCACTCACACGCACAAGGAAAGCTTGGTGTGGGGTAGGTAAGTACCTCCATACAGCACTGTAGGTACTATACTATACTGATTTAGCTGGGCGGGCGGGCAGTGCCGTCACACACGGTGAAGGAGCGTGTAAGAAGCGAGCAAAAGAACAAGGGCCCCTGTGAAAGTGAAGCTTTGAGTGGAGAAATATGAGCAAGCCAAAAGCAAGCAAGCAAGCATCGGTAATGCAAGCAATTCAACGGGAAAAGAACGGTTTCGAGAGTCAAACTTTGGTTAATCACCGAGCGGCACAGAAATTGACTCTCGCAATGATGCGACTGTTGATAAACTGAGATGCCCTGGGCTGCCCGCGTGGTGGTGCCGGTACCTTGGCACAAGCGCATGTAGCTAAGATAGTAGCAGTACCAGCTACCTTAGCAACTTATTGCCCTGTACCTAAGTTAGTGGCGCCTTAGGGCAGTGGACATCCCATCACAAAGTGAAACGGGAGCCAGCCCCGGAGCTGCTGTTGGGAAGAAACCTGAGGGTCAGTGCGTTGAGGCGCTTCGGTGGATGCTTCGATAAAGCTTCAGTGGGATGCGATGTGCTGTTGCTGCTCGTCATGGACCTTGACCAAACCCTTTCAAGGACCCCGGTGATGGTCTTCTCATCCTCACTAGCGAGCGGCACCAAGCGCAGATGACCGAGCGCGCACAGGGCGCTTAACGGTTCACTGGTACCTTTCTTTGATGTTTGGCAGGGGTAAAATAATCTGACCAAAAACAACCTGCGTGAGAGCTGATGCTGCGGAAGCGACCTGATAGCTTGCTGCTCTTGATTCCATACAGTAATCCATGCATGACCAATACCTACCTAATTAAAAATGTCCCATCAGTTTGACGAAGCCGTGGTTGACGGTGAACCATGGTCTTTTAGGGTTAGTAGCGGTCGTTTTCTGCCGTCATCATTTCCCCCCTCTGCTACGTATATGTCGATCCTGATCGTCGGATCCGTGCAGCCAGCCTCCAGCCTGCCGGGAAAGGGGCCAGCCATGTTGTGTTATCGGTCAGAAGACCATGATTTTGGTGATATATCCGATATGGCCGTCATTTGCCTCGGCAAGCTGCGAGGAAACTTGGCCGTGGGAGTTCGGTTTGAGAAGTTTGGTACATGTCGTGACACCATCTGTACTGTACAGTACTGTCATTTGATGAGGGTTTTGTCAAGAGCTTCCCTTTTGCATTGGCCTCTTGTCATGCAGATGCTGCGACAGTTAGCGTTGCCTGTGGCTGAAAATAGATGCACGGCTTGATAATTTGCAGCTCCATTCAGGCACGTTCGCATCGCCATGCCAATGTCAATGCCAGATGCGGCAGCTTGTCGGAGGGAGATCCCTGCAATATGTAATAGATAGAAAGCTCTGCGGAATCATTTTGTGAAACGTTTCGTCATGGTGTTTCACGTCTGCGGGCTGTCAGTATCCCCATCAGATCAGTCTGCAGAAAACATGCAGCGATTGTCATGGGAAAACTGCAGCGATTGTCATGGGAAAACTGCAGCCTTGTAGGGCGACCTGCATCAATTGCCAAAAGAATTGCTGAATCACAAGCAAATATGTAATTCTTTTCAGTATCGGTTGTCTGAGACAGGGTCTCTAAAAGTTTTGAGGCCACCCACGCAGGGTTCCTAGCTGTGATCTTTCTAGAAGGTAGCACTGACCCAGGGACAGCGGTCAGGCAACGCAAGGACCACCTTGCCCTGGTCATGGAAACTCGCTAGAAGAAGGAGAAGAAGGAATGAATTATTGTAGGCCAGGTCGTATTTTCAGGTCATTAAACCCAATGTAGGTCCTACCTTAAACATGCGCCAGAAAGAAGCACCCTCCTGAGATTGTTTATGGCAGCTACCTAGGTCCCTAGATTAGTTGATTGACACTTGTTCAATTTCGATTAACCACACCTGTCCTAACTGTTTGGCAGATGCCTTGGGAAAATGCTATGGAAGAGCCACAGTGTTTATCGTTTATGTCTTGAACCAGAACACCATAAGATATCCGGTTCGGCTGTCTCAGATGCACTCGGCTGCTCCCAATCGGCCAGATTTACTCCAAAGACGATCTAGACAGTTGCAGAATACTCAGCAGCTAGCCCGCTCTTGCAGTTTTGTACCATTCAAGGACTCGCGATTCAGGCCTCTGAAGCCGGTTCCAGCGGCTTTATAGATCTAAGATATACCTACCCATACCAAAATTCGTCTCTTGGCTCAGAGGAGAATATCCGAAAAGCACGGCTATACTTCGATAATCCTTCAGATCCTACGTTTCATGGTTGAGTTCTGGTCGGGTTCTTAATATGAAATGCCCGGTTCGCAGTCGGAGAGCTTTGCTGTCCTTCATGAGTCTTCCATGTGCCTTTGAGCACTGAGGTTCCTAAGGCTCAACCAAGCAAGCCATGGCTGCTCACTGCGCTTCCAATATTGCCAAATTTGGTAGAGATGAAATCCATTCTGCCGAGGTCACAAGTATGGAAGTGCTCGTTGGATTCTGGATCCAAGTCTACAGATCATCACATGGAAATGGAAGCCAAATCCCTCCTGTATATACTATTTCACATCATCCTCATAGCGATGTTGATGGACGGGAGCCGGAGGACGTGACCACAGTATATGAAGTAGCCGGCATAGAACAACGAAGTGAAGACCCTCGCCAACATCTACTGCCCGTTCTTGGTGTTTTGTGTTGGGGGTTATCCGAAGTAGCCAGAGACCAGTTGCCTCATAGCGAACACCGACTGCACGTGTATTTCGCCGAAGACTGACGTCCATTCTTCGCACTATCCGCTTTGGTGGTACTAATAGCCTCACCTTTTTCTTTTTTCGACACAGACTCTACAGTATTCACGCCCACGCTACAATGGGATGCTCCCAGACCGCTGCGTTTGCTGACTTAGCCAAGAATGGCAGCAGAAGCAAAGAAACCAGGACTTTTCAGCTCTCGAGATAGCATTAGAGGTTCCTGTTAGCAGGTAGTATGATTATCCTGGGATATACCGAACAGATCCGAAGCTCTCTGCGATCGCGGTCAGATCTCGTGGTTCGAGCCAATGAGTTTTCTCTTGCTTTTCATCAACTATTTGAATTTCGGATTCTTGATGTACATTGCGAGGTCCTGATCAATACTACACTACAACATCCGGGAAAGCTCTGCCATACAACTAAAACGTACAAGGTATCTTCTTTGAGACGATCGTATCAGTTTTAAGAGGTACTAAGTAGGCTAACAGTTAGAAGCATCTACGCAGGCTCGATATACAGTCAGCCACATGGACGTACATGACGTAACACGCAAACTGCCGGAAAAAAAAAAAAAAAAAAAGATATTGGGAGACAAAATCTTTCTAACCTGGGGATTTAGAGAGGATTTGGGGGCTATGACTTGGAGATTCTTCATGGGTTTCTTGCAACTGGAGGCTATCAGGATATGCTTCCAAGCAATGATGATTGTATCCCTGCTATTCCGGTTTACCAAGTAAAACATCGAGAAACTTTATGATACAACAGATTCCCCACAGTTTACTATGTAGATCACTGTTTTTCTTTACTGATTTCACTTTTTCTGTTCTTGTATGCGATTGGTCACGTGCCTCACCATGTGTATATGTACCTGATTTAATAGATCGAGTTATGACTTTAGGCCCATTGAACGCCAACCAAACTGATATAAAGTAAATATGCAATGTTGAAAACTCTCATTTAATAGTGCACCGTTAATATTCTGCTTGTGGCGTGTTACTATAAAATAGAAGATTGACATTCGTTTTAGAAGTAAGTGCCGGATAATTGAAGTGCTGAAGCGACTTCGGAGCAAGGTTTGGCGGGGCAACTTTCTGTACGTCATTGCAAAGAAAAGCTTGCTGTAAAAGGAGATTTCCAATTGGCTTAATTAGCGGTTCCCCGCGCACCAATTCAAGCGAGACCCTGGCTGACTCATGAGCGGAACCGGCAACTTCTAACCTTTTGGCCTCCCCACCTCCAATATTTATCACGAATAATCCTCCACATCCATAACGTCGATTGCCTGTCTATCGACCTCACAACTTCAGAAGAAAGCTAAATAGAAGCCTGCAATCATCTAATCCTGCACAATGTGCGGTACCGAGAATGGATCAGTCGGGGCTGCCCCGCACCCAGCCCAGAATGCCAATAACCCAGCAACATCGGTCTACAGCCAGGTCCAGGACTTCCTGAGCAACACCAACAGATACAAGTGAGTCCATTCTACCACTGTGCAAGTGTTCAGTCTGACGAATAAAGGATCATTGAGTCTACTCTTCGTGAGGGAGAGCAATTCAGCAATGCGTTCTTCACAAGAGAGAACAAGGTCAAGATTGCGACCATGCTCAGGTATGCACTCGTCCTCCCCAAGGTTAGCCATTGAATGATCTCGTTACTAATAGCAGAACCAAAAAGCGACTTCGGTGTTGACTACATTGAGCTCACAAGCCCAGTCAGCTCACAAGCCTCATATGATGACTGCAAGCACATTTGCTCGCTTGGCCTTAAGGTCAGTAACTACTGTTAATGAGAATTGTTGACATTATTGCTAACATTATAGTATAGGCCAAGATCCTGACACATGTGCGATGTAACAGTCGGTACCCTTCTTCACAACTCACCTCCTGATCGAGGTCAATTCTCATGCTAACAACTCGTTAGTGGATGATGCCAAGCGCGCGGTGGTAAGTCGAGCTCAAACGTCCGGTCACGATAGCTTCATAACACAAAAATAGGAATGCGGAGTGGACGGTGTTGATTTAGTCATCGGTACCTCGTCCTTTTTGCGTGAGTATTCACATGGTAAGAGTATGGAAATGATCCAGAAGACAGCCATTGAGGTTATCGAATATGTCAAGTCGTAAGTCGCTCTATGAGCTGTCTACAGGCGAATATGGTACTAAGCTGCAACAGGCAAGGAGTTGAAGTCCGTTTCTCGTCCGAAGATTCTTTCCGATCCGATCTCGTCGACATCCTTGCCCTCTATAAGGCTGTGTATGTTGGAGCGTCTACATCACAGCAAAGCAGCATTTGCTGACTCTCTTTAGTGACAAGGCTGGTGTGAACCGCGTTGGCATTGCTGATACTGTGGGAGGCGCTACCCCACGAATGGTCTACGATCTCGTCCGAACGCTCCGAGGCAAGTAGACGATAGTCAGCGACGGAATTCAAGATACAAGAGCTAACAATGCCCAGGCGTGGTCGGATGTGACATCGGCATGTCACCCTCTCTCATACACACGCTGCTCCACTAACACATCTATAGAGACACATTTCCACGACGATACTGGCTGCGCAGTTGCGTAAGATAGCCCTTTGGCACGATTGAGCAATAGTCTCCGGCTTACACTCTGTTTAGGAACGCTGTCACCGCCCTTGAAGGAGGAGCTACGCACGTTGATACATCAGTTCTTGGTATCGGTGAACGTGAGTGTGTTAATCAACGTCGAAATAACTGTCACTGACTTGAGACCTCGTAGGAAACGGAATCACTCCATTGTAAGCATCGTGACAACAGCAGCACCGCTGAATTCAACTAACAACTTACTTCAGGGGTGCATTGATGGCTCGCATGGTCGTGACTGCACCAGAGTACACCAAGACACACTACAAGCTTCCCAAGCTCAAGGAGATTGAGGAGTATGTTGCAAGTGTCGTTCAAGTCAACATCCCTTTCAACAATCCCATCACTGGCTTCTGTGTACGCTCCTCCAAGTCCCGCTTTCGTCCGCAATAGCTAACGCGCGCAGGCTTTCACGCACAAGGCCGGTATTCACGCCAAGGGTATGGATAGAGCTGTAATTTACCTTCCTTTGGCCCAGAACTGACTTTTCGTAGCTATTCTGGCGAACCCCTCTACTTACGAGGTAACTCTTGTCTTCTTTTACTAATGGTGGTGAAATTGCTAACAGATGATAGATTATTGACCCTGCGCTGTTTGGATGTATGATCCTACCCCTTTCCCCTTTAGGCTTGAATAAAAGCCAACTAACTTCGTAGTGACTCGTTATGTCAACATTACCTCAAGAATCACCGGATGGAACGCCGTCAAGGGCAGAATGTTTGTTTCCCCCAGTTCCCAAATCGTGCCTCAATGGGTATCGGTGATGTTTCCGCATGGGTAAAACGACTAACTCGTCTTAGTTCTCAATTGGGTCTGGATGGACCTGGCGGCTTTGAAACTGATGACCAAATCAAGGAAGTGTACGTTCATGAGCTTGAGAGAGAAACTGAAGCTACTGGATGAAGTTGACTGACATGTCCGAAATAGTACCGCCAAGATCAAGCAAATGGCCGATAGTGAGCAACCATTCCCTGTTCAGTATTTTTGCATTTTTAGTGTTGAGGAGCTAACAGAGGTCTTTCTTTCGTTCGTCCACTTGCCATCGACGACGCAGACTCGATCATCCACGCATACCACCTCGGCCTTCAGGGTCAGAGTGAGCAGCAGAACGCTAGTGAGCAGAAGGAGGCTTGAGTCGGATGGCAGCAGGCAAGAATATGGAGCGACAGGATGTAAACGAAGATACATGTCAGACTTCATAGGGGTTGGCATTACTATTAAAAGCATGATTTTCCACCTAAAGCGTGGGCCAGTATTGACGACAGGGGATAAGTTATGCCAGTTTTGATGATTGAGATCTAGTTGTGTTCCATCTCCAGCTACATTCAGCTTGGCTATTAAGTTGCAAGTCGACGATCTGCCAACCATATGATAGCTTAGCCCTGTGGGAAAACCCTGCGTAAGGATAGGTCTTAGAGATTATGCATGATGAGCAGGCATCAAGGACAATACTCATAGAGATGGACTTATAAAGTTGCCTCAGCTCCCTGCCAGACCGATCAACTTATTAGCTAAGGAGACCGTCTCTACCCCCGTCATGACCAACCTCTGCGGTCCATGTCTCCATGAGCCTGTAATGTGGGATCCGCACAGTCCTCTTATGTATACAGTCTGCTGATCTCATCGTAAACTCTCAGATAGAGGATAGTAACGGAAAGCCTGCAATTCTTAAATAACAGGATTTTAGTGTAATATCACAAAAGAAATCTTTTAAATCTTATGGCTTGCTTGATCTGAGTTTATCATTATCATTAATAGGGGCTTGTGGCTGCTGTTTGTGGCTGTGTTGTGACAGGGAAGGACTACTTCGTGGGTAGGTACCTTCAGGATGCCAGCAGTTACCTAGCTGTTACGGCTTTCCATAAAAGAACATCCAATTGGTACTAACCTCAGTTGATCATCTCCCTAACACTGTGCCTTACTTCCTGGCATCAGTCAAGAGTAGATAATTTCTATCTTTCTTTTATAATTCATCATCTCGAAGATAAGAGGCTGGTTGCAACAACACGAACATTGATCTAGACACGATGGACAGTCCTAGTAGCATAGAAGAGGTGATGTACTTGGATAGAATGAACGATTTGAGCGCCAAGACAAAAGGACATGTCTACATCACGCCAGAATGCGGACTTTGCGATCAAATTATTCATGCCAACGAGTGGACTGTGGCCTGTGAGAATAGAAAACCGCTCTATATTCTTCCACGGTTCTATCGATCTAACGTCGGAGTTATAGTGCTGGGGAACGAGGATTGTCTCAGCCCCTTATATTTAACGAAGAAGTTCCGATTTCCAAAGTCTCGGGAAGCCATTAAATCGGTAGACGAGTTGACCCTGTGTCAACGTCTTCAATGCAAGATGTGCGATATGGCTCATCTATCTGTGACAATACATACGAATTGCTATCGTGTTTTTCAGCAATCTTATCATCGGGAAGGTGCCATGGACCCTATATGGGTCGCTTCAGCATGGAAGTTCCCATGGCGACACCGACCTCCCCAGCGCAAGCCTCGACTTGATCTCACTGATACGACGTTGGTGTCAATAGGAGGACCAGTTGCCGAGGCCATTTGCATCCCAGGTCTGGCGTCTTTGCCGCAAGAAGTGCTCCAAATGGTCAGGTCCTATATTCCCAGTAATCTCCTCTGGCGGTATCCTCTCATTCAAAGCACTGCTGAGGAGATGTCACGGCCCTTCCGAAACCCCTTCGAGCCTGAACAAGATGCTACTCGCTTCTCTTTGGCAGCAGTGAAAGCTTGGAAACGTGGAGTGCAAGGGATGGATGCTGCTTGTGATGAGAGTGAATCAGAGTTATTCATCGTCAGACTTACTGCTGACTGCCTTGGCTTGAAGGAGATCCAAAGGTTACAAGTTTGGCCAGAGTATAACCACATTCGGTCCAACACTTGCGCATACGTTTCCTTTACACAAGGACAAGCAAATAGCTCTTTCATTTCTTAAAAGGTTAGTAGTCTCTTGACTTCATGGGAACCTTTATTAATACTAAACAAGTTTGGGCGAGCATTCATCGAGAATCCTCATGACTCTCGAGACTTCCAATTCTGGGACACACCTAGCCCTCCCGTGAGAGGATTGAAAATGTTACCGAGGCCGGATCGTCCAGGTTCCATCCGATACCGCACTGTCGATCTCCTCAATACCACAGGACCTACCTTCTTCTTCCTGAGAGGTTTCATAATGGCAGTTCACTCCCACACAGCGAACTCACCAGTTGCAGCACCAACTATACAACATTTCTCTCGACATGAACAAGACCATATGATATGGACGTACATCCCTATATCCAGTACTGATAGCCTCCTTCGGATCGGCGTGGGGGATGCCTGGCAAAGACATATAGAGGTAAGTTTTCGTATCATCTAATCTCTTGACAATGTTTCTCACACCAGTAGATATGCACCAAACTCACAGGGGCCTTCCTCTTTGGCCCTTACCAATGTTATACTGATACTGACAATGTATCAGGCAATGAGCCATCTGTGCTTGTTCATAACGTACCAACTAAGCGAGTAGGCGGTTCACTCGGCATAGTTACTGAGCATAACTTTGAGAGCGAATCCTTATTGTCATTGCCTCGCTACCACAAAGACGATAAGGATCCCTCCCGTCTGCGCTGTATCAACACTGAAGTTCCAGCGAAAAATATCACTCATGCTGATGTCTATTACAACCGTAGGAATGGATATTGTGAAGGATTGCTCCTGGAGTATGCAAACGGTGCGCAGCGGGCAGTAGGTCAATGCCGAATCGGGATTGACCCTTTCAAGGCTTACGGGAAGCCCTCCTGGATCTGTTACCGTGATATATGCGATCCAGAAACATGCGAGAAAACCGGAAGTTGTATAGTTGAGTGTACGACTGGCACGAATAGCCACGAGCATGAACCTCGCGACATTGGTGATTGGGTATGTATGCGTCCACGAGGAGGAGGGTATCTTGAGTTCGCGTGCGAGCACAAGACAGCCAGCTTTGGTATGTATACTCGAGCAGATGAGGAAGAGGACGATGAGTAAAGAAGATTGACTTCTTTCTCGTCTCTCGATAAGAAGCATTTTTGGTTACTGACCGATGTACTTCATTCTACTGTTTGATACACATACAAGCAGCATTACCAGCCACATTACAGCCACTCTATCACCCAACAATATCTGTCCTTGGTGCAATTACATCGCATCCTTCTGGTGTAAATGGCTCCCCAAAAGTGGGGTTGCCAACAACATATATATAATCGACCAAAACTCAGCTCCTCAATCGTCGTTTTCATTTCGCAAAACACAAATCAAACATTTATGATATCTCTTACTCACGCCTGCGCTATCAACAGCAATTTCTCCTTTGACGAGGCTTAGACTTTCGACCCAAGGACTTGACGAGCAAAGATTCGTTCTTCTCTTGAGGAACTCATCGCCGCCTTTCATTCCATTATTGGCAAAGGGTCATCTCGCCATTTACTGATAAAGCGGTTCATTCGTGCTTTGAAATGGATGCAGAGATAGTTGATTGGGATGAGGACATTCCACATTTTGATGAAACACATTTACGTATCCGATCAGAATGTGGCCTCTGCTGTCAGACCATTCACCCAGACGAATGGGCTATAGCATGTGAGTTTGACCAAGCGCCTCAATGATTTCTTCTGAAGATGGCATTTTCAGTGTTATTAACATATCTATTCTATTTGCCACAGTGCTAAACCACCACATGAAAATGTATGAAGGTCGGCCTGAGTACTGCACAAAAAGATTCCGGTTCCCTCGAACACCAGGAGCCATCACGGATACTGACTGGTTCCCCTTATGTAACCTTGTGGAATGTCGAGACTGCAGGCGGTCTCCTGAGTCTGTGACGTTGCATGCGGATTGTTATTGTTTGTTTCTACAGACATACCGCGAGAAGCCAGTATTAGAACGACTCTGGGTTGCAGCAGTCTGGAGGACTCCCTGGATTGTATCTTCTTTAAAACCAAGGACGCAACTTGATATTGTCGACAACGGACTAGTATCGATTAGTCTTTCCACTGCAGAAATCTTGGGCTTGCCGCAACTCACAACTCTGCCATCCGAGGTTCTTCAGCTCATTAGAGCTTATTCACGTGGAAGTTTTATCTGGACCTATCCGGCAATCAAAGCCAAAGCAGAGGAAATGGCAAGGTTTGATGAGAGCATTTCCAAGGACGACGGTATGCAGTACAACCTCAGGATTGTGAAAGAATGGCATCGAGGGCAAGATGCTGAGCTCGACGAGGATCCGCCTGAGTCTGGTGTGTTCCGGTTCACCCTCGACTCTAACGGGCTACTAGACATAGAAAGACTCTCAGACTGGCCCGAGTATAAGAGCTGTCGATGCCGAACTCACAAATATTTCTTTATTGATTGTGCTGAAGCGCAACGTACTTGGGTATATTTCAAAGTAAGTCCTCAATCTCGCATCATTTCCTGTCTTGTAGTGCTACTGACAATGGGGAAACAGTTTGGACATGCACGGATGATACTGAGTCCCTCATGGCCAAGGACTTTTCAAATTTGGGACATACCAAGTCCGCCCACGAAAGGGCTTGAGGTTCTCTTAAGACCACGTCGTACAGATGCTACTTGCAATCGCACCCTCGATCTACGCAACATTACGGGCATTACGTTCTTTTTCTACCGGGGCACTTTGATGGGACTCCATGCTCACACCCTCGGAGCCGTGACAGCGGTGTCTACTGTTAAGGACACCCTTTCAGATTATGAGCCCCATTTAGTATGGATTCACATTCCCATACCACATGGCGATCGTATTATGAGGTTTGGCCTACGGACTTGGAGAAATGAACACGAGGAACCGGCGAACCATCACACAGCTTTATTGGTTAGTTCCGGTTTCTGATGTGGCTTCTTGATACTGACTGGGTGCCTAGATGACCACGAAGCTTGCTGGCGACTTCTCTCTCGGTCCAAGTTTCGATATGGAAGATCAGAATTTCTTGTTTCAAGGAACGCCCACTGTTCTTGTTCACAATACGCCAGGAAAGGGTGGAATTACACTGTTAGGTATAGCAGGTGACGAACCTCAGGAGACGCTCCCCGCCCCTAGATTTCCTGTTATCTCCCTCTCGCCTTACGAGTTGGCGTATGGTGGCAATGCTATTACAGTGGACATTTCACTGAAAGGCACTGTCCGAGTTGATATCTTCAAGGATAGCTCCACTGGATGCTTCAGAGGTTTTCTTCTTGAGTATGAGAATGGTTCGCAGAGGTCTGCAGGACAATGCCGAGTAGGGGTTGACCCGGTCACTGTTTGTCACAAACCCGTGTCGTTCTGCTACCGCAAGGTTCAGGGGGGGGACTTTGATGTGCACAAATATTATGAACTTGAATGTTGTCCGGAGACGGGTGATCCTCATTATGATCATGCGTCTCCTGACGGGGCTTGGACGTGTTCAGATTTCGGAGTGTACGCTAAGGTTTGGTGTAACGATGTAACAACCGAACTGTATACATACACTCCCAGGTCTCAAGAGTTTATAACGATAGAGGATTTAATACAGCAATGGTAAGTCCATAAGTCTACCACAAGACTAAGGCCCTTCTTGTCTTTTTAATGGATATCTAAAAAGCACTTCTTCTCTCTGATAAAAATGTGATATATGACATATCGTACAGCCCTGAACCAGATGGCTCAAGAATAATGTCGCCCATTGGATGAATGGATATTAAAGACAGCCTCAGTGGAGGTTCACATGAAGACTCCTGTAATTCAGCATTAATTACCCGCTACATTCCTGTCCTTCAGCGTTCTTTTCGTTCTCAGCAACCCCCTTCTAAGCATCGGTGTCTATAGTTTCTACAAAGTATACCTTCATACAAGAGCCCTTTTTACCTTTCTTTGGAATAAATTCTTGAATTTCAGCAGTCGCGATATGTCCGATCCCAGCTTACCAGATGCACCTCAGTCCCCCCGGTAATTTGAGCGAAGAGAGTGATTACTACGACTATGAGGCTTTTGCGGATAATTTTGATGATGAACCCTTGTACTGGCCTGAGCCTGGCGTTGAAGAGGAAGAGGACGAAAGGCACATCTGCCTGTAGAACCAATGTGACCTTTGCCTTGGCGATATAACACCAGAGGATTTGGCCATTGCCAGTACGTATCATGAGAGAGAGATCTGGGCTACCATAGACCCATGCCATTGCTAATACATCAACCACCTTATAGTAACATGTGAGACCCCTATTCGCCCTTCATGTTGCACCAAGTTATTCAGATTTCCCGCCGGCGATGGCGTGATTAAGCTTGACGGAGAAAAGTGGCCTCTTTGCCGGCATGTTGCGTGTTTTCGGCCACATGAAGCTGCAACGATGCATGCGTCCTACTACTAACTCTTCCTTCGGCACTACACGCAAGATAATCCCCTCAACGGTGTATGGATTGCCACAGAATGGAGACGTCCGTGGAAACATGACCCCAATCCACAGCATGGCTTCGAATTGGAGGACAGCAGCATCGTATCAGTGAGCCCCTCTATTGCCGAAGCGTTGGGAATGCCGTAGCTGGCTCTGCTGCACCCAACCCTTGTCCAAGATATCAGGTCCATGTCTCCTGATGGTGAGGTTTGGGCCTACTTGGCTATCAAAGATCTTGCAGAAGGAATTTCATCTGCAGCTGGCCAAGATGACTCCCAGTCTTGTATGCTTGACAGAGTCGAGTCTTGGACTAGGGGTGAGGGTGCGCCTGTGATAAGCGACAGCACTGCTGGGGATTGGGGTATACGGGTCACGAAAGATCGCCGCGGTATACGGAAGACTGAAAGACTCGTTGGCCTCCCTTCCTACGCCCTGATACCGCCAGATCAAGCAAGGACAAGTGGTGTTGATTTCAGAGTATGTGGCACAACCTCTTTCATGTTGATTATTCGAAATACTAATCATCGATTTAGATTGGGGCAGCTCGTATCAAGCTGTCAGGGAATGGCAAGTCAGTTATGTGGGATACACCGAATCCTCCTCGGTCAGGTAAGTTGTCATTCTTCGCCCCGTGTGATAACGAGAGATTATGTGATATGCGTCTGCGTACACTGGACTTGCGCAGCACCAGGGGCCTCACCTTCTTCTACGTTGGGTCTTCTCTGCGGGCTATTCATTCTCATACGTCTCGCTTCCCAACTGCGTCGACGACATACGCGCGTCTGCTGGAACACGCTCGAAAGCATGCGGTTTGGGCACATGTCCCTATCTCACCTAATGATCGCCTCATCGGATCAGGCATACGAACAAGTGGCATGGATAATGTATTCACTTCACCTTCTGTTCTGGTAAGTCTCATTTTCGCGAGGCGCAAAATATAATAGCTGATTGAACAAGGTTCGCACTAAACTTGTTGGTGATATTGTCATCGGCCCTCAGTTTAGGCCCGTTCACCCTGACTTCGCCCTCGTCCTTAATAAGGATTACACCTGTGATATTATACCAGGGTTTCTTATATATGATATACCTGCCACTGAAGATGAACAAATGCTTCTCGCGGTGGCAGCAAGGTCATCTAAACCTAACGCACACTCTATACGTCGATTCCCTCCCACAACATCATCAACAATAACCCACAGCTGCCGCTGTACTCTTCTCCAAACCCAGGTACCTCTCCAGGGGACCACCCGGATTGATATATTTACTTGCAAAACCACGGGTTTATGCAGAGGGATGCTGTTTGAATACGATGATGGGGCCTAGAGGGCTGTTGGTCAATGCCGGATCGGAATTGACCATTAACAACCTGCATGAATCCCACAAGGGTTTGCTACAGCAATGTGATTCAGGCTCATTGCTGTCACGGTGATGGTGGTTGTTCCACCGAGAGCTATGAATCGTGGCAGCAGATTGAATGCACAGTACATCAAGGTTCCAGGGTTGAATGCTCCAGCAACACAGATGACCATCATCACAACGATAGTGATGAGCATATGGTCTGCGTACCCATCAAAGGGTACATGGATTGCCACTGGGATGACCGATGGACTCGACTAGATATACATGAGCATGCCCATGAAACGGTTGCGACAATAAGCAAGTGGATATGAACGGCAGACATCCCCGCGTATTCACGGTATAATGTATTACAGCACATTCACAACCTCGGTAATAAAGCTTCAAACAAATCAGCTCAGGTGTACTCTTCAGTCCATTTCTATATTGAATGTCCCATGCACATAATTCCAGTCTACATCGTTTCGTTCAAATTCGCTAAATCTGTGACCCAAATAACAACAGCCGTCTTTTACAGAACTGGACATCACCTTTTATGAACCTAACGCCGAATATTACACGACCCAGATATTCATGCCTTCTCGTCAACTCGCTCTAAGTACGCAGGAATGTCTTGAACACTTGCGAGTTGGTGCAGTCTTCATAGGGGTATCCGATCTTGCGCAAAAATGACTCCAGCTCAGGAACCTCGTCGTCAGGACATAAGATGCCAGTAACAATCTTACCCACATCACCGCCGTAGTTGCGGTACTGGAACAGGCTGATGTTGAACTTGGGTCGAAGTGTCACGAGGAACTTCTCGAGGGCTCCAGGTCTCTCGGGGAAGGTGAACATGTATAGTCGCTCGTTGGGAACACCGGATCGACCGCCGACGAGGTATCGAATGTGACTCTTTGCAAGCTCATCTTGTGATAGATCGGTTACGTTCATGTTGTTGGATTGGATGCGGTCCATGAGAGAGCGGAGTTCCTCTGATCGCTGGTGGGCGGGAGCGGTCAGGGACACACCAATGAGGATGTTGGCGACTTCGTCTGTCGAGTATCGGTAGGTAAACTCGGTAACGGCATGGGGCATGATGTTGTTGATGAGCTCGGAGAATGCTCCAGGTTGTTCGGGAATCTGCACCGCAAGCAAAGCCTCCTTACCCTCACCCATGGTAGCACGCTCAGCGACGAATCTCAGACGGTCAAAGTTCATGTTGGCGCCTGATGTGACGGCAATGAGGTTTCGCTTCGAGTCGTTTGAGGGGTTCTGGGAGACGTATTTCTTGAGACCGGCGATGGAGAGGGCTCCAGCGGGCTCAAGGCCAGATCGGGTGTCGTCGTACATGTCCTTGATAGCGGCGCAGATCTCGTCGGTCGTCACTTCAACAACGTCGTCGATAACCTCCTTGCAGATGCGGAATGTCTCTTCTCCAGGAATCTTGACGGCAGCACCATCTGCGAACAGGCCCACCTCCTTGAGCAATACCCGCTCTCCCGCCTTCAACGACTGCGCCATGGCGTTGGCGTCGTGGGCTTCAACACCGATGATCTTGACGTGAGGAGCCATGCGCTTGACATACAGACCAATTCCGGCAATGAGACCACCACCGCCGACACCGCAGAAGATAGCCTCCACCTTGGCCATGTTAACCTGGCCAAACAATTCATTTCCAATGGTTCCCTGACCAGCGATAACGTAGGGATCGTCGAAGGGAGGGATGTTGATAAGACCATCTTGCACCTCTCTTCTCGCGCACTCCTCCTTGGCCGCATCGAAATCAGCGCCATGCAACACAACATGGCCGCCCAAACGAGCAACATTCAAGTGCTTGATACTAGGAGTCGCTTCAGGCATGACAATGGTCGCAGGGATCTTGAGCTTACGTGCCGAAAAAGCGACACCCTGGGCGTGGTTACCGGCAGAACAGCACACAACACCCTTCCAGCTCTTCTTTGGGTCGAGATGGGCCATCTTGTTGTAAGCGCCGCGCAGCTTGAAGCTGAATACGGGTTGCTCGTCTTCACGCTTGAGGAGGACATTGCATTCGAGTCGGTTGCTGAGGTTGATAGCGTGTGTGAGGGGAGTGACCTTGCAGGCCTCGTAGACTCGGGATGTGGCGCTGGCGATAAGACGAAGGTACTGAGACTGTCAGCTTCGCAATTGAGATTCGTTGACGCGATACTACACTCACATCTGGGTATCCTGTAGGAAGGAGATACTCGTCAGGCACAATCTCCTTAATACGCGCCCGCTTCTCCTCAGACGGTGTAGACGGATTGACGCTGTACTCTGTCAACGCCATTCCGGTCATCGGCGTGTGCGGCCGAGAATGAGAGTCGCCGTTTGTGCCATTGGTAGTGCCGTTCACGGCGCCGTTCGCAGGCACCGCAACGATGGGATCGTGAGCTGAAGGCATCATAAGGGAATGTGTGAAGAGAATATGTGAAAAAAAGGAACAAAGGTTGGAGTGAGGAAAAGGTAAATAGTATTTAGTCCTTCTTCTCTAGTCACCGCCGAACGACCGGACCTGAATTTTTGTTGAACACCAGCTGTGAGTCAATTGGCACAGGGGTGACGTAGAATTGTGGGGTGCTCACAGCGAGATAAGAAGTATATGGCGGGTGCGGATGTTGCTTGGGCGGACTCACCGAGTCCGTTGGAGGCCGATCTAACGCCGATTGTCGTGCCATGCTCTACAGTGAAATTGCTCAGAATTGAGCAGGTAAAATGGACAATGGCCTGATTTATTGAAGTTAGAGACGTCAGATAGAAGAGCCACTTGTAAAGACCCTGAAATACCGCGTACAATTCAGGGAATGTGTATCCCCAATGGAGGGGCTAGAAAACAGCCCATGGGGTTCGACATCGGAGGTTGTACCTGTTCCACCACCAACCACAGCTCTTGTATTTGTCCCTATTTCAGGGCGTGCCCTGCGTGTTAGTGAAAGGGCGCTTTGGACAATGCGATGGCCTTATAATGCGAAAAGTCGTTTATTTATCGTATTTTATATGTATCGGATATCGTTCTAATCATGATGTTCATATTCCAACCCCAACTCCTAAAGCATTCCCTCCCATACTGTTACTTCCTCACCACATCGTCGTATGCAGGCGGTGCGTCCTTTTCGACATGTTGTTGGTTCATGGCATCCAGCTCATAGACACCATTGTTTGGCTCCTCATGAAACTCCCTTGTCTCATGAACATTCTGACTTGAGCTGCGACCAATCATGCCAACCTTCTTTGCTCCTGACTTGACCATGGCAACACCCGCTTGGCGTCTCTCGGCTCGTTGATAATCCCTCTCTGCTCGCTGTTCGGCTCGGAGTTGCATACGTTCAGCACGTTGCATCTTTTTCTGATATCGACGCTCCGTCTTGCGTTGGTGACATGAAGATCGACCACTGTTAATGGCCATATAGTCGGGGTTGGGACCAATGAGTTGAGGTTGTTGGACGAGATAGGCTTGTTGCTTTCGACTTCCGCAGCATCCAGTTGAGCGAGGCTGTTTGGAGTCTGTGGCGCTCATAATAGCGCAGATTGCAAGACCGATGAGACCCATGATGAGTGTAATTGAGGATAAAGAGTATTGTGTGATTAAGTGTTTCGTTTGATTGTAAAGTCTGTGATGTAGGGTAGTTGTCTTGAATGTATTAGATGTCTGTTTGATGATGAGAAGATTCTTTCTCCTACGACGAACCATGGCTTCTTATAACTTTAAGATATTGCTCCCTCTCAATTGAAGCCATTCCCGAATTGTAGATTCATTCGAAATTCCACGGCGCAGCTTCTAATGCGAATGCGCAGCCACCGCTGACGTACTAGCAGATCGAATGAATATCCAAACAAGGCTTAGCGTCATCTTCGTGATGGTTGTCACAACCAATCTGGTGTCGCCTATCTGCTGCATAGTATTCGCACTCGCTTCTGGGAAGCCGATTTGCCGTTTTCCTCAATCGGAATGCGACCATGTTAGCTTCATGTTCTATCACTTTGCTCGTGTATCATGACATAGGATGATCTCGATGCACGAGATTTCAGATCGGAGAAGGGCATTGATCACTCATCATCCAGAGGTACTCTGAAAGGTTACGAACGCAAATACGTTCAGATCGTCATCGTTCTATCGCAGTCTATGCAGTCTACTCTATAAACGCATTTTATCAGTCATAAACATGAAATCGTCATTGTTCAAATGATTGAGAAAGCTCCCAATATGCTCTAAGCAGCGCAATTCCTCCAACCTGTGTCTCAACAGTCCGCCCCCGGCCCCGTTCATTGGGATCCTGTCCCTTCATCTTCACCTCTCGAGGTGAATGTCTTCCGTCGCGAGGTACAAGGTCCTCCCCAACACTGTCCATAATATGCTGGTCAGACTTCGGCCCTGAAGGTGACCAGTGTCCTGTACCTGGAGTCCATCGGTGAAGTCCACCCCAAGTCTCGTCATCAGGCGTTCCTTGGTTGCGGTAGTCGGTTGCGTTCTCTGCGGCGTGGTCGATACCGTCGGTATCCAGTGTTGGGAGAGCACCATAGATGCCAGCTCCCCACCACATGCCAAAAAGGCCATCGTCATTGCGAGTCTTCATAGCTGCATGGGCGTTATGTTTGACCCAGCCCAAGTATGACTGGCATGCATCTGCGTGAATGCCTTTCACACGTCGGTATCCCCGGGGATCGATTGTTCTGCCCTGCTTGGCGACTAGAAGTTCAAGAGGACTACAGAATGCTGTGAAGTGATGGAAGAAGATGCCCTTGAAAGTCTGGCCGTCCTGGGAGCAGGTGCTACTAGCATCGCACTGTTCTTCCAGGATACCTCCTCGGCCAAGTCCATACCATAGAGGTAACTGACCGGGACCCAAGTGTTTCAGATCATCGACAGGCTTGTTCTCCTTCAGATTCCATCCTGTAGCTCTGATGACGGACTGGATCAGACGATGCCCATCTTCCAGATACGATGCGCTTCCACTGACAGACCACAGACCTCGTTGGCCTGTCAGCAAGACACCTTGGTTATACGTGTACACCATCTCGTCTCGAAGATCGCAATTCGTGTTACCGGGCTTGGTGCTATCGATGTGATATCCATCCACAAATAGGCCCAGGGAGTTGGTCATGTTGACATCGATGAGCCACTTGTACCCTCGCATGGCGGCCTCCAGATGTGCAGGGTCGTTACCCGGGAATGCAGCACTGTTTAGCCATGGTGCAGTGAAGTTGTCGCCAGGAAAGTGCTCATACATGGAGATCGAGGCGGCCACCCATAGCTCATTCGTGATGGCGTTTTTGTATGGGTTCAAGCGAGGATTCCAGACCATGCCTCCATTGCAGAACTTTGTCTCCCACCCGTGAGTTGCCAGGTTCCAGAAGATGCGAGAGCGGTGCGCAAAAGATGAGAACCAGTTGTAGCCCTGCCATGGCATAGATTCGATGACTTCCCTTAAATTACTTCTCTCAGAAACTCCCCCGGATTTTATCTTGGGGTAGTGAAGATCAGCGTGAGTTCTCACGAATTTGATGGCCTCGATCCAGCCAAGAGCGACCCATAATATGTCGTCGTAAGCCTGCATCAAATGTCAATAAGATAAAAAGCTTGGTTCCTCATAGGAGTCGACTTACCTGGCCTCTGATTGACAGCACATCTTGTCCAAAGTACGAACCCACAAGCTGCGCATAGAAAGTCGCGATGATGTTCTCTTTCACCCTCCAATCA
This sequence comes from Fusarium oxysporum f. sp. lycopersici 4287, assembly GCF_000149955.1. Taxonomy (NCBI): domain Eukaryota; kingdom Fungi; phylum Ascomycota; class Sordariomycetes; order Hypocreales; family Nectriaceae; genus Fusarium; species Fusarium oxysporum. The sequence goes on from NC_030986.1 coordinate 5,274,013, forward strand.
TCAATACCAGCAAGGTCGATCGAATCGATAGCCTTGGACAGAGTGGTGAGCATTCCAGCCACGACTGTTCCTGCAACAGCAGCAGTCCAGTCTATAGCAGATGGCCATGTTGCGTAATCCGGTTCAAAGAAGTGGTCTTGAAGAGCTGAAAGAGCACTGAGCGCATCCTCAAGAATCTGAGTGTTTGCTGGTGTAGTATCAGAGGGCTTCGAAGAGAAAGTCAAAAATGTTTCAGGAAGAGGACGGCAGTTGGTTGGTGGTTCGTTATAGAGAACGGGGCAGTACTCTTTGTGAGCGCCCTCACGGCTGGGTGCAGCTGATATGGGCTGGACGATAGTGAGCAAGCTAGCGATACCAGCGATGATTCTAAGCCAGGCCATAGCAGCTACAATAGGCGGTTCTAGTACCTAAAACCAAGATTTTGAGTTGTGTCTGCGATAGATGAAGAAAAAAAAGTCCTCCGATCAAGCCTCGTAATGCTCATAGAATAGAGTTGCCCATCTCATGAATTGTGGCTATGCGATTTCGGAGTATATCAAGGAATGAGATAAGCTATGTGCAGAAAGGCCAATGCAGTCTCCCAAGGAGAAGGAAGAACCGAGTGAAATATGTGTACGAGAAAAGAAAGAAGAAAAAAGACGCAGGAACTCGAGACGATGTCAAGTCAAGATCAAAGTTATCTCTATCAGACAGAGACTGACACTGACGGTGCAACACAACGGACGATCTGCCCCACCACGAAACGAATCGAGCAGGTCACAAGATTCTAGAACGATTTTAAATGACTAGAGGCTGAAGAGACGGTGAGAAAGGAAGGATTGAGGCTAATTGACAGGATATCACTCATATCTTGACTCTGAGTTTGCTCGGCTTTGATCATGATCAGTCAACTTCTTGTTGAATAAGTGTGTATCACTTCTCATGATGCAAGATAAGAGTTCGATGCGCAATTACACTGCCACAGAAAATACTACCATACGAAGAAGCAAGAACCCGATGACAAGGTTGAGTAGAATTACTGAATTGTCAAATATCGATAATTTCAAGCTGGTTGTAGGCAATCTTCAAATTTTTACTCATATCAAACTCTAGGTTAACCTCATGCAACAAAACGTCCTGTAACCTAAAACTTGACGCGCTGTGCACCTGCAGCATCGTTAACCCAAAACGGCCCCGCGATGGAAGACAGGGCTTTCGTTCGACAGTTGGGTTCATCCAATCACATAACGCGCTGATTGCCTTAGCGGCTCTAACAGCGTGAATCCCAACCTCGAGTGGCTGGTATCAGTTGCGGGAGTGGGTCTCGGGGCGCTTTGTTTACTTTCGCCCAAAAACAGTCAAGACCCCGGCCTCTTGTTTCCTGACTCTAAACACAGCTTCATAGGTACTTCTACCTCAGCAGGCCTCTCTTTCTCTCCACCAAAACATTGTCACTTTTCTATTCCTACATCTTCATATTGGGCATCTTCTCTTCTTCACGTCGCGTTCTGCCTAACAGATGTATCCCACATACAAGTCGACATAGCATTGACTTCTTCCCAAACCCCTGACCAAACGAACACGCCGTTTTCCCATAGCTATACGCGCCACGGGTGCTATAGCATCCTCGCCTAACATCATCTAATTTCCAAGCTCTTCACCAAATACAAATACACGCCCACAGCGTGTGAGAAGGAGCTATGGAGGTCGACGCCGCAAGCAGATATCGATCCCGCATTCTTAGAGAAATGAAAGCAAACCGCGACAATCCTTTCAACTCACCACCCTCATCAACTGGTTCACACGGCACCGTCAGCCCTACGCTATCTTCAGTCTTCTCCGACCCAGACGGCGAGTCCACAAGAAGACTTAACGAGGATATTGCTCGCGTCACTGCGCCTCGCAACCTCCCCGTCAATTGGGAGGCTGCCCATCGCAAGTGGCCTGAGTTCTTTGGCATGCCCAAGACCCGCGAGGTGCCTGTCTATGACGATAACACTGACACTCGGCCTATGAGTGCTGAGTCCAAGGAGAACAAGCCTCCTGCCTCTGGAATCAAGTTCGCCATCGACGATATCACACAAGACACCTGGCAAGGTTCCGCTAGAACGCGTGCTGAGATGCAGCCTCGCGTCGATAACGAGTCCGACCTGTCTTCGATCCTCTCCAAGTCTCCTAACCGAGCCCTTTCTTACCACTCTTGGAACAAGAACGCACACAACCCTAGCCCATTGTCCAAGGTCCACAACCGAACCTCATCCGAATCAATGGCCGCACAAAAACAACAACGGCGAGAGACCATCTCCGAGGCATTTGACCGCCTACGCAGCAGTGCAAAGAGCCCCGAGCTCCGAGATCAAAATCAGCAAAACAAGTCTTCACCACAAATGTCTTCAGCCAAGTCCAGCTTGACCGCTGTTCCTCCTTCACCCGCCTCCATTGCCAGCCCTGCACACAACGAAAGCAACGCTCGCTCTTTCTTCATGCCTGACATCTCACATCTTGGTGACTTTGTCGATGGCACTCTTCGATTCAGTGGCTCAATGCGGAATGGTGTTCCCATTTTCGTCAAGAATGGCAGAGTTCATGACCGTTATGAGAAGCCATCACTTTTGGCCCATGCCGAAGTTGATGAAGTTGAGGTGCCAGAAGATGAAGAGAAGATTTTTGTTTCGATGGATATGATCCGCGAAGAAATCATCTCTCTCCAAGAGCACTATGATAAGGTTCACGAGTATGCCGAGAACCTGCAGCAACAGGTTGAGCAATTGGAGGCTCAACTCAAGTCACGAAAGTCGTATGACGATGACTATGATTCTGCTGGGGCCAACGAGAAACTGATGGCTCAAAAGAACCGTAAGTCCCTGATCATGGTATTCTAAGCGCGCTACTGACTCATTCTAGGTCTGGAAGTTGAGGTTTCCACTCTCCAATCTCGCTTGGAGCAAGCCTCGCGCAAGATCAGCTTGAATGAGATTGAAAACGACTCTTTGGCTCAAGAAAGGGACCGCGCAGTGAGGAAGCTACAGGAGGCTTGTGAGGATATCAACAAGCTCACTCGCAAGCTGAGCACGAAACAGAAGGAATTGGAAACAACACACAAGCAGCTCGAGTCGACGGAGCAAATTCGTAACGAGAACGACACCCTCCGACGAGATCTCATGTCTCTGAAACACGGCCGTGATTCGTTGAACCTTGAGAACAAGTCCCTCTCTGCTGCCAATGATACTCTACGAAAGGAGCATGAGACTATGAAAGAGGAAATTGAGTCCCTGCGATCCGACAACAACACAGTCAGACGTGAAAACCAGTCCTTGATTGGCGAGAACCGTTCACTACGAACCACAAACAAGACTCTCACGGATGAGAACGAGGAGCTCCGCGAAAACCTTGACGGACTTCAACATGAGCTTGACGCAGCGAGGGAAGAGGTTGAAGCGCTTCAACAAGAACTCCAGAATGTGTCTCAGGAGAAGTCTACGCTTGGCGAGGATAACGCAAGCCTGGTGCGACACAACGAAAAGTACTTTGAGGAGAACAAGGTTCTTCGACGTGAGAATTCGGGCTTTGAGCGAAGCATTCATGATCTTCACGACGAGAACGTGAAACTCAAGGATGAGGTTGACTTCCTCAAGCAGCAGTTGGAGTCTTTCCGCCCAGTGCCCAAGGAGGACTTTTCTGCCCGTCTCGATGATGAGACAGAGGAGAACATGACATCGGCCTTCTTCATTCCTGATATCACCATCAACAGCAACACTGGCGACGTTGATACTGCCGAGAACGCCCAAGCTACTGAGACCAAGGAGATTACCGAGCCAATCGAGGATAGCGGCAGATTGCCAACAATTCCTGATCTCACCGAAGAGGAGACGCGTACACATACTAAGCGTGACATCACGTCCCAAAGCGAGACCAGGCATTCTCAGAGCAAGAGCAAGACTTCCAAGTCTGGCAATCAACAAAAGGTTGCTTTCTCGATCCCTGGTAAGTCTTCTAAGAAGAGCAGCTCCAATGTCGCAAACCAGGGCAGCAAACGACGAACCACTTCCGATTCCAAGAGACGTAGCTCTATGAAGGGCATTGCAACATATGATATGGACACGCTGGAGGATAACGATGAGACTACTGGTCTTCAATCAGTTGAGAATGCCACACAGGACAATTCGACCCAGCTGAGCGTCGTGCCTAAGGCGCGTAAGGAGGCCAAGAGTACTGGGCAGAAGGAATCGAATACTCAGAATACTACGGTGCAGAGTCAGAGGTCGCAGCACACTCGATCCCACTCCCGATCGTTACGCAAGCAGATTACAACCGACATCACCTCTGCTAGCGTCAAGAGCGTTGACAAGGATACGTGCCCTGTCCTCTCCAGTGATGCCAAGAGGGTGCTTGATGACCTGTGCGAGCATGAATGCCGTAACTGCACTGTCTGCAGCCGAATCACATCTCACCGTAACATCTTCACTTCCGCCGATATCGCCGCCGGCAAGAAGCGTGTTACTGTGCCACGACCAGTCCCTGTCACCGATCGTGACTTGTCAGTAGACGACCCTACCATGCGGCCTACTCAGCACCCTGGCCATGCTCTTGCTGTAGTTATCAAGGGCTTGGAGGATGAATCTCATCACCTCCAGCTTGAGCTCACCCGCATTCAGGCGCAGTACAATGGCCGCGATAAAGCCTTGGGTCGCCGTGAGCGTCTCAACCTTGCTGAGACCATTCGTACAACTCTCAAGCGACTTGAGGCAAAGAACGATCAGATCTACAGCCTCTATGATGTTCTTGAGGGTCAGAAGGCCGCCGGCCAGGCTATGTCAGAGGAGGAGATTGAGATGACTGTTCTAAACATCACAGGCATGACTGTCCGTGATGTAACTAGTAACAGTGAACTTACCTGGGAGGGTGTTCCTGAGTTATAAACAATTGTTGGCATGATGTGAAGCGTTTTGGGGGTTGCAGAATTTGAGATCAATCATGGAAAAAGGCGTTTTTGGCCAAGCAAAGGACTTTGTGATCAGAGGTATCGACCATCGCGGGTTAGATGGCATTACTCGGGGAGTTTGGAATTATTAGGGCCTTTCGATCAGTGTATTGTGGTTTTTTGTACAAACATGTATGACTCGCTAGTCTTTGGCGAGAATGACTATGAAAGCATCTTTGAGTTGAATCACTTATATCCCATTGCGCACTTGTTTGATCTATCTTTTCGCAGCCACAGTGAAGTTGAACAGAAAAGGTATCCTCGATTCAGGTCTTTAACAAGAAATTACATCCGTTTTTTGCACACCATCCCAGAAAAAAACAAGTACTTATATCTACTCTTCATCATCCTCTTCGTCGTCGCTATCAGCAGCGCCGTTCTCACCGTCCATCTCCTCGTCTTCATCCTCGTCCTCGTCGCCTTCACTGTCATCCTCCACTTGATCTTCCAGATCAGCCTTCTCATCCTGTCGTCTCTTACGGTCGTCCTCTCTCCTGGCCTCTTCGAGCAACTTGGCACGCTCAGCACGAGCCTTTCGCTGTCCCACGACATAAGCACCAAGAGGTGTCTTGGCGAGGTCAAAGTCACGCAAGAAAGCCTCAACCTGAGTGCGGTCCCTGGGGGCGAAGTCAACCTTTGCGCGCTTCTCCTCAATGAACTTGCCGTTGGCCTCAAGCTTCTGCACCAGGAGAATGACTTGGGTAGCGAGCTTGACGTTCTTGTTGCCCGTGTTCTTGTTACGGGCTTGCTTGAGCCAGCGCTTCAGTTGGATGATGACGGGGAGAGCGAGCTCGGGGAAGGCGATGCTTGTGGCCCACAGGAAGAAGTACTCGCCAAGAAGCTCAACGAGTTGCTCGCCGACACCGTCTTGGAAGACACGGGTTCGGAGGTATGACTTGGGAGCCTTATAAGATGTGGCAAAGTCGAAGGGCTTGAGGGATGCGGCTTTGGGGGCCTTCTTCATCTCAGCTGAAATAAGGACCTCGAGAAGGGGAGAGGCGAGAGGGATGTAAGTTCCGGTGGCGCGGGAGAGTCGGAGCAGGGAGCGGATTAGGTGGAAGCGGAAGGGGAAGTAGATGGCGGTGGGGATGAGACGCATGGCTCCGAGCGTAACTTGAACAAGGGGATAGATAAGGAGCTTGAGCTGACTCTCCTTTCCAGCCTCGGCCTCCTTCAGGGGACTGCAGTACTCAGCGAGAACGCAGGACCAGAAGTCGAGCGAGTGTGTGTATTGCCAGTTGTAGACGATTCGGAACGCATCATTCTTGTTGTGTACGATACTGTTTCGTAGGTGGATAGCGAGTTGTCGGATGAAAGAGAAAGCAGTTGTGTAGCCAACCGACTGATCAATACCCCAAAGCTCAGCAGCAGAGTTCTTCATGAGGTTAATGCCCTGAAGGGTGTTGGCATTTGTGACACGGCAGCCCTGGATGAGGCCTTGGTAAACAGCCTTGAGAACCGTCTCGCGAATACCCTTGTCACCGATAACGACGAGACGTCGCAGGACGAGGAATGCTGTGAGCTTTGTCGTCTCAGAACTGGCAGGCTGAGCCCAGAAGTTGACGACGGATTTGGCAAGGGCCTTGACGAGCTTCTTGAAGGAGAGGAGGTAAGGGAGAATAGGGGTGATGGAGGAGAGTGTGAGCTTGAGGGTCTTGTCGTCGGAGAGAGTGCTCAACAGGTGCATAATAGACGAGGTGTATGTCTTGAGCAGCAGAGACAATGTGTGGAACTTTCTTGACTCGGTCTGAACGTGGACTTTGCCAGAGGCTGACTCCTTGACGGGGAGATGGTGGTTCATAACCGTGGGAATCTCCTTGAGGGCGAGGAGAAGAATGTCGTTGAAGACCTCGGGACTGTTGATAGCATATCGCTGCTGAGACTCCCCTTCATCATCCTCGTTCAAGTGCGCAGCGCATCGGAAAGCCAGAACAACCTGTCGGGCCGCCCGTAAAGAGTTCTTCTCAGCCATAGCCTTCCTCCACGAAGCAACAAGCTCACGGGTCAACTCGTTCCCTTGCGCGACGGCCTCAGCCTTGGCCTCCTTCTCCTTCTTCCGCTTCTTCTTGGGCTGCTCCTCTTCTTGTTCTGACTCGTCGTCGCCACTAAGCGCATCTACCTCTGCGAGGTCGGCGTTGTCATCAAAGTCGAGAGCCTCGGGGTCGTTCTCCTTGAGGAACTTGTAGAATTCGGGATCATTCTCGGCGAGCTTCTCCATGGTCTCCTTGCTCATGCCAACATCGTCCTCGGCGTCGTCGCCATCATTGTCGTCGCTGTCGGCCGCGATGGGCTGCGCACCAATTGAGTCGTCAGAGTCGCTGGTTTCGTTATCCTCGGCGGCGGCACCGTTCCTCTTTCGCTTTCCAAGCTTGCCAGCCTTCTTATCCTTGCTGTCGATAATATCGTCGAAACCGCCCGAGAAGAACTCATCGACACTCATATCGTTGACCTTCTTGCCCTTGGCGCTGGGCTTCTTGACCTCTCCGTCCTCTCCATCCTTGGAGCCCTTGTGAAACTCTGCATCTTTTGACTTTCTAGCCTTCTTCTTATCCTGCATCTGATGACGCTGCTTGATTTTGGCGCCTGCTTTCCGCTTGTCGAGAACACCTGTGAGATGTCTCTTCTCAAACTTCTTGGTCGCCTTGAGATTCTTCTTGCCTGGCGCCATTTTGGAAAACTGTGAAGCGCCTCGGCTGGTGAAGAATTCAACTTTTAGGGATTGGGTAGTTTTTGTTTGCAAGTTTTAGATGGGTCTCGCAGAGGCTCTCGCAACCAAACCAAAAACCAAAAATTTTGCTGCACGCTTATCGATAAGAGATAGTGGACGTAAACGTCAGGCGGTGTGGGGATTCTGCCTCTCCCCTACGTAACATGCAGCCATGTCTAGTAGGCATCCCACTTGGAGCTTTCTCTTATTCCGCCGTATTACTGGTATTCCATTATAGGCATTGATCAAGCCAATGCCTCTTTCACAATGATCCCAAGACAAGGCTACGCGCCAACTCCTCATAGCTATGTACCCAATACAAGTCTTTCAGCAAGTATAAATCTCGACGAGGTATGCTTCATCTTGCTTCGAGCTGTTCCATTACCGTAGCTAACCGCCAAGTGTAGGAAGTCAAGCTCACCAACACCCGTGCCGAGCGCGACCTTCAAGAATCCCTCGCCGAACTCTTCAGCATTATAATAACTCTCGATGAACTCGAAAAAGCCTTTTTAAAAGATGCCGTCCCTGAAGCAGAGTATACTGAGATCTGCGAGCGATCGTTAAGGCAGTATAAGGCGCTGCTGGCTGATGAGACGATCGCGAGGGAGTTTGGAGATCTTGAGGAATTCAAGGCCAAGTGGGATGTATGACGCTCTATAATATCCCGACAGCTCCTATTAACCCAGAACTGATAATTGAATAGCTCGAAGCCCCTCGCGCAACCGAGCGCATTCGTGTAGGAATGCCCTCAACGACCATCGATCGAGCCCCCTCGGCACAAACCCCCGCCCCCGCCGCAGCCAACAACACAAGCGGTGTTCTCATTCTCGAAGCCACCCAAGAATTCATCACCTTTCTCGATGCTGTTAAGCTCGGTCTCCTTTCCAAGGATCAACTACACCCTCTTCTTTCCGACGTCATCCAATCGGTGAACCGTGTCACGGACAAAGACTTTGAGAACCGCGGCAAGATCGTGCAATGGCTTATCACGCTCAACCAGATGAGAGCGACTGATGAGTTGAGTGAGGGCCAGGCGCGCGAGCTGGAGCTGGATATTCAGCAGGCGTACCAGGGATTCAGAAGGACGTTGACATGATGTGCTGTGACCTGATGATTTTGTATATATCCTTGTTTTGAGCGAAGATGCTTGCGCCAATGCCTGTCCGCATGGTTATTAGAAGTGGTGTGCTTTCTCTATATACCCACAGCGATCATCCTCATGATCCATGGTCCATTATACCAAGAACGTCCAAAAGCTGGGATAGACGAATTCCGACTCAAAAATCCTTCTGACCTGTTCTAGCACGAATCTCTCGACTTTGCCCACGTTCTTTAAGCTCTGCTTTCCGCCAACCCGTTCTCCAATCTCGCTCTCCACGCGAATCTCTTGTAGAAGTCCACCAAATCGTGGTTTGTGATGTTCGTTCTTGGCATCTGCTGTAGAAGTGCTCGAACTCCCATCTTCTTTAGTATCATCGGGTCCAACAGCTGCAAGCGCATCATCTGGACCGAGGAAGCAAAAGTGTACTCGCTTGCGAATATGCGCCAATACTCCCACGCCATCAAACGTCAAGCCTGTAATGTTGAGTTTTAAAGGAATACCCACAAAACTTGGCATGGGATAGTCGAGCAGAATCTCCGCAGTAAGGTTCAAGCGTATGTCACCATTGTAGCGTATCCTAAAGACGGCTTGCACGTCCTCAACACGAGGTTCTCTTGGCCGCCGCCCTGCTTCTTCTTCTCCCTCCTCTTCATCGTCGTCTTCAATCGCCGAGCCGCCAAGATGTGTATCTCTCGTTGGCGGCCGCGACGCCTCCACTGACGTAGGCGCCAGCGTAGAGACGCTTCCCTTCTCACGCAGACTCTGCAGCGGGTCAAGGCTGGACTTGAAGTTATCAACAGAAGTCAGGCTGCTCTGTGATGGGTTCCGTGTGTGACTTGGGGCTCCCCATTCGCGTGCTGGTGTTCCCGGGACGCTCATCCAGTTAGTATGATGCGCACTTGCAACAGCCGCCAAAGGCGTATGTGTGCCTGTTCCAAGATGACTCTGGAAATAACCCAATCCCGATCCTCCTAGAATTCCTGGCGTTGAAGTTCCTAGGAACGGACTTCCCAAATCATGGCCCATCATCTCATTCCTTAATACCTCGCTCCTCAGTCCACCACCTCTCCTCGTTGATCCTCCCCACGGTGTAGGTCCAGGCCTCATCCTTGTTGGCTCTGGGGGCGGAGGGGGTGATGGCTCTTCTTCGCTGTCCTCTTCATCATCGTCCAGATCCTCTTCGTAGAAATCAGGTAGAGGATCTGTAATGTCCTTGAGCTCAAGCTGTGGAGGGATGGTCCCAAAGTCGAAACCGTGGACGTTTACTGAGCGGATGAATTTTGGTAACGGAACTGTCTGGAATTTCTCATGGACGAATTCCCGTATGCGCTCAGCGAGGGCGTCGCCATCGGGGCCGCTAGTGAGCGTCTCCCAGTTCAGGTCAATCGACATTATCTTATATCTCTGTTGTTGTTGATGTCAAAATTGAGTGCACTTTGGGTATGAGAGTAGGAAGTGGATGACATGACGGACGGAGCTCCTAGGGCCTGATATGGCAGGTTTCAGTGGCTTACAGGTGCCATAGGCCTAAGATGATGCCCTGAACCTACCCAGTGGGGCCTAAGCCGACATCATCACTCGAGCTGTCTAGACAATCCATCACGATACAGCCATTGAGCTCAACATTTCTTAAGGGGCATACAACAGTAGCCATACTCTATTGATTTATGCATGTCTTGTATCCACATCATGCAAAGCCTCCTGAGTTGTAAGCAAGGCCATCCTTTCCGTGTCCCCTTGAATGAATGCTCTGGTAAATGATCCCAATAACAACGCTGATGCGTGCTTGTACACAAAACAAAAATACAGTTCTTTTACGTTTATACCGGCTGTTGCGAACCATGCGTCTTTTTCTTCGTTGATCTCATTCGCATCATACATAAAAATTCATACGCTCAGCGGAGCAACTCGGGCTCTTCGAACCTAGCGCGCCCATAGTAATGCGGATACTGAGGGTTGTTGAATAGATGCCAGCAGTTGGGCGCTTGCAAGATGTACCTGATCACAAAGTTAGTATACGGACACCTATATCCATCCTGTCTTGTACATACCTGGCCATTGCCTCTCGGAAACGGGACTTGTATTCCTTGGGACTGGTTACGGTAGGTCGATTGCGGCCACCACCTGCAAATCCACGGTCCTTGATCCAACTCTCGAGCTTCTTGTCCCAAGTGTAGGTGCGGATACAGTCAATGATGCCAACCACGAGTTCCTTGCGAGCTTCGTCAACGGCAATCATGAGTGAATAGTCCATCACATTCTGTCTTGCCAAGAAAAGTGTATCGTTCCAGACGGAAGCGCGTAGGAGCTTCTTGGAATGCTCTCGTGCAAAGAGGGGTGACTCATAAATGTACTCAACCATGTTTTCGTCAAGGAGAACCTCATTTTGCTCCCCTGTTGACTGGATCTTGCGGTTTCGCATTGAACCTTTGAGGTCAAAAATTCTTGTTGCTGACCGGTCGTAGAAGAGGTTTTCAGTGATAAGGAGATCCAGCTTGATGTCAGTTCCTGTTGCAGGGTTCTTGATGAACACCTGGAAGAAGCCTAGCATCTTTGCGATGACAGATGGGAGATCATGAAACAGTGCCTCGGCCATGATGTTGAAGTATCCAGGCGCAAATCGCAGGAAAGCCGAAGTCTCGATAGGTGAGAGTGACTGGGGACTGTTAGTCGATCTTGACTCGAAGCGAGAATCTACACAAACTTACCTTGAGAACGAGGCGATCATCCAACGTCTTCAAGAAAACGGACTTAGTCTTGCCTCCCTTCGAATCCCACTTCAGGCATCGCGAAAGAGACTCGACAATACGTTCTGCAACACCACACTTCCTCCTGAGTGCATCAAACTGCTCTGCATAGAAGATCTTGCAGGTCATGGTAGCAGAGCCTTCTCGGAATTGGTACTTAAGATGGGTCCCTGTGACGCGAAGAAGACTCTTTTCCATGTCCGTTTCCGACACCATCCAGTCGGTACCATCTGAAGGCAGTGACTTGGGCTCGGCATCCCCGCCACCCTCAACTTCGCGTTGCATAACCTCCTGTGCTTCTCGTCGAATGTTCGCCAGCTTGCCCTTGTAATCTTCGCTGTTGAGAGCGAGTGCAATGACTGAGCTTGGCTCATCCTCTCGTACGATGATGTCTGAATCAACAAAGATATGGTCGCTGGGATTGACCGGATATTCGAGCTGGTGCCAGCCGCTTGCACCCCGCTCAGCCCAGAAGTTGGTGAGATACTTCATCAAGCTGGTCTTTTGATGCTTGGGCAACTCCAGTGGAATGTCGCTTGCATCAACGGAATCAGCAATCTCTTTTATGTCGTGCAAGTACTCATCTGGCACCGAGTGTTCGAGATCAGTGGTACGTTCTTCGTCATCTGAGAATGTCTGACTGGTATTTGCAATGGTGTGGTCGTCGTTCTCTTCCTTTTCTTCCTTCTCCGTTATATCTTCTCCTTCTCCATGGTCTGCCTTGTCTCCGCGCTCTTGACATGGCTCTTCACCTCCCACTTGTTGGCTTGGGTTTCCGTGCTGTTGTTCCTCCATGCTCGCAGGTGGCTCAGCAGGAGTCAATGGCTCAATGACCGACTCTGGCTTATGGTGTGAATCCGACCTTCGTGAAGCAATGCTGCCAGCACGTTTACTGGCTTCGCGTTCAGCAATACTTTCCGATGGAGGGCTTGGTTCGTCAAAAGCGTCGTTTACATCGTCATAGACCTCAACAATGGCTTTCGTAGTTGTTCTCGGAAGCATAGCTCGAGGTTGGCGCATGCTCGCAGCACGCTTCTTGCGGTCTCGGATACGCTCTTTCTCGAATTCTCGACTAAGCTGCTCAAAGTGTCTCGCCAGTGTTGAAACCTTCGACTCTCTCTTCTTATGCACGAATCGCGGAATTCCTGACGCGGTCGTTTTGCCTCTATCCTTCAAATTCCTCAACCCTAGGCGATCTGAGAGCTTCTTATCCACTCTGACTGACCCCTCGGTTGTTGACTCGGACCCTGTGCTGTCAGGAGGATTTGTCTTAGTTTCCTTAATGCCAAGACCCTTGCCGATTCCTGACTGCGTCCTAGACAGTGTACGAACGGGATGGGAGGTTGCTCTAACCATTGGAGGCGAAACCGCTTGCCCAGACTTACGAGAAGGCCCGCGCTCGTTTGTGAGAGTAGGGATCGCAGATGGACCTGCTTGATAGCCCTGTTCTCGCCTCATCTGGTCAACTTTATCCGATAGCGATGGAGCCGGCGAAGGGAGCGCTTCGAGAGGAGATGGGAGTGGCTCGGTGGGCTCGGTGAACTCAGCACCAGACTCAGCGGGCTCAGTTGGCTCATTGGGTTCAGTGGTCTTAGTAGGTTCCAGGGGGACCAAGTCAAAAGCCCCGCCCGATGCCTTTGGTGTTTGTTCAGGATCGGCAATGGGGGTCTCTTGATCGTCTTGATCATCTTGGGCTTCTTGGGCTTCTGATGCCTCGTCGCCTTGAGACAGCTCAGGAGGAGGATGAGATGGTGTTGAGGGCGTGCGCGCTAGATCCAATGGTTCGACTCTTTCAATGGCCCCTTCTGCAGGGATTTCAACCTTACCATCTTCATCGGGAACGTCCTTATCATCGACAGGCTTTGATGAAGCGACACTAGCCTCCATACTGGTGTTGTCGGTGTAGTCCGTTGGTTGGGTGCTCTTCCCTTCTTCTTCCGTGAAAGTTTGAGACGGCCGTTCTTCGCTATCAACAGTTGATGGCGTGCCTTCGTTCGAAACTAGCGACTCCTTTGACTCATTGTCTGTAAACATCTTCTTCAATTGCATGATGGTTAACTGGCGCATATCTTTGTCGCTGAGGAAATCAGCTTCAAATTTGGTAAATGCTTGATCCCATTCCCCAGCTTTCTCGAGCATCTCTCGGACGATACTGTTGAAAGGAACCACTTCGTAATACTTCGAGTTGACGTAAATATCTTGCAATCTCTTGACGATGATTGGGAGATCCTCTTTTGCTTTAGCAGTCAAACGATCGACTTCAGATTTGCACAGGTCTGCCTTATCAGGCAAGACACTGTCAATTCTGATGCACATTAGCCTCGATCTGACCGAGGCCATGAACTTGGCCCATCTCTCTTCCATTCTGACAAAGATCTCATTCTTAAGCTTCAAATCATTGGTTACTTTCCAGGTGATTCTTGCTCGTGGCACAACGATCTCCAATAGATCGATGGGATCCCAATGAATGCGAATTCTTGCGTCTTGAAGGCTGAAGTACCGAACGTGGTCCCGGTGGTGGTCATGGGGACATTCATGCATGCCTTTCATCTTCAGTCCCCGGCCCCAAAAGAGGAGTTCCAAGTATTTGCCAAATGAGTATTTGTAGGTAGCTTCCGACATAGGTCTCTCTTCAGTATCCTTCTTACAAATCTTGCAGTAAGTCCACATTGTAATGCCATCATAGTCTGCCAGAGCAGAGTTGTTTGGCATGTTCTCGACAAAAACTGTTATTCGAAACTGGTCGTGCACATAGGTCCTATGGTGTTCCAGCATCCTGCGTTCGCAGCCGTTGGAAGTGCAGACTTGGTTCATGGTGTAGGCAAGATCTTCAATGTATTGACCCAAGGTGCAATCAGGATCCATACCAGTGTCAATATGCTGCTCATCATAAAAGTTGATGGCAACCAAAGAGGGTTCAGTACATGGGATCTTCGTCTCTGTACAAACAACGGAGTAAAGGACGACAATGTTCTGATGAGAATACGGATCGAAGAGATCGAGGTTGCCCTGGATATACGTTTCCCACTGACGAGTTTGCGTTTGATAATTGTATAAGGCCTTGTCGTACTCTGCATCGTGAACAGCTCGAAGGATCTCCATAATCTGTCGTGGCGCCTTTTGGCCAATCGCTTCGACCATTTCGGGCTTGATGAGTTGGAACTTTTGAGGTTCTGATTTCTCTGAGTCTTTTTCTTCATAATAATCGTGGTTACGCAATCTGCGCAAGTAGAGCAATCTTCTCTCCTGCTCGCGCGTCTTCATTAGAAGGTAGGGTTGTGTGAACTTGACATAGGGCGAAGCAGAGAGAATCTTGGTTTCGTACTTGGCCACCATGTCACTATAGTAAGTTGGCATAGGGACATCGTCCGGAACTTGGCTGGTTTGATCCTCGGCAACAGGATCGGACTGCTCTTGAAGAGACATGAGACGTGTGCGTTCTTGGGTCAACTGGCCTGACTGGTTCAATGAGCCTGTGTCGTCGGTTTCAGTGATACTAGCGCTGTCCGCAGTTGTTTGAGAGGGCGGTTCACTATCCCCTGGCGGGTGATTAACTACAACAGCTGGGCCGTCTCTCGAGTTGTCAACACTATTGACACTTGTAGATCTCGCACTATCACCCTGGAGCTGCATAGAGTTTGTCATGGAATCTCCACCTTCTGGAAGTTCGATCGACTCATCCCTCAAAAGGCTCGATTCAAGCTTCAGATTGTAGACAACATAAACCATAAACTCCATGATATGCTTCACCTTCGAGAGTACTGTGCTGTTGGCACCCCTCAGCGCAATCGTGCAGCCAAGCTCAGGAGTACAACCGGACAAGAAAATATATGATTTTTTGCGACCCGGGTAGTCATTATTCACAAACGTCCTAACCTCAAAGCTAGCGCATCGTCCAATCTGGACGGGCAATGCCAACATGTCAAGAGACGATATAATGTCGGTTTCAGCACATCGTGCAACTGCTTCAATAACCGTGTGCTTAACATTGTAGGCCACTGAAATGTTTGCGTCGGAAAGATACTGCAACGCCACACCAGAGATGCTCTTTTCAGCAAGAAGTACTTGAGGGCGGAGATTCGTGATTCTCTGGACCACAACCCGTAGAAATTCTTTTTCTTGCTCGATGACAGGTTGCAAGCTCATAAAGTGCTGTTGGTGCCGTTGGTACTCAATGGGAAATGTGACAAGCATTACTCGTGGATTGGTAATCCTGCGAGGCATACTCTTGAGGGCCAGGTTCTTGGTGAAAACTACACCAGAGATGTATGCTGTGTCACCAGGCTTGCCTCCTGGGATTCTCTTCAACTTGACATAATGTCGGATATCCATATCTTCTCCCTTTGCGACGTCCGGGTCAACGTCATCTGTTGCTCGCAACAGGATGGGAACAAGAGCCTTTTGCCAGGCCGGGGGATTTGAAATTTCTGCATCGTCTAGTAGCTGGTGTAGCAACTTATCAACGTGTCTCAAGCTGGATGAGTTGAGCTCGACTTTAGGGGCCTTCTTGTGTTGCAGCGAGTCACTCCTAGTGATCTGGTTTGCACTCTGGTGAGGCGTATCCAATGAGAAGAGCAGTTCTGAGGATTGAGAAGGGCCCTTGAACACGGCGGACTTTGGGCGCGGTGATGGCAAGTGATGCATACTGCCACTAACATTGCTAGTGTTCCGTCGCCTTGGTGGCCGACGATATCCGCCAAGACTTCCAGGCAGCTCATCGAGACCACCTCTACTCACGAAGCTCATACCGCTGATGCTCTTTTCGCCTGCCCTATGGCGATATTTTCTATTAGCATTTACGTATGGCGTAAGTTCTGACTTGTCATCACCAAGGCTTCCGGGTTGCAAGTCGCCTGTCATTGTGGTAAATAGGCTCATTTGTTCATCTTCACTTGACTCATCGGACATGTAGTCAGCCAGCTCCGGATCGATGATATTATCGTCATGGAAGGCAGGAAACTTTGGCTTCTTAGCGCTCTCATCATCAATGCCACGTCTGAAAGGCGCCCTTTCTTCCGGTGCAGGCTTGAAACGGTTTAAGAAGCCAGCATGTTTGGAGTGGTGTCGTTTATGGCCTGCAGAAGAATGAGGCCTCGCACTGAGGGATTTGAGAGACCGTGAAGAGCCTGGCCTGCTTAATTGTGGCGCATCGATCTCCAGAATGGCTGCAGTACGAGATTCTCCAAGGCGACGAGTTGCAGGTATAGCCATCATTGGTGTCGTCACAGGTCTTGACACAGGTCTCGAGTCTTCTGAACCTTCGGATGCAACCCCAGATTCGTTATCTCTTGGCTTAGACTGGCTCGCGTTGCTAGAGCTTTTCGCATGATTTGCGCCGAAGAATCTTGGCATGAACGATTGTTCATCTCCAGAGTCTTCTGAACCACTTCCATCAAAACGTCTGGTGATGACTTCGAGACATCGCTTACAGACGCGTAGCGAACCTTGCACACCGAACTTCTCGCCTGAGATTACAGTGGTGCATTTTGAATCGAAGATGCAGCCGCAGGTTCTGCAATGATGTTTTCTCCTGAATGCACTGAATGGTGTCTGACAGAGGAAACACTCCTTGACAGTATCATCTTTCATCCAGAATTCCTTACTCAAAACCTGCTTCCGCATACGAGTGAGCTGTGCATTCACCTGTTCAGAGGCTTCTTCACTACTCGTGACAGTGCCGGGTATTCTGAAATCGCCCGAAGCCATCTTTTGTGGTTTGGGGTTATTAGAGAAGGAATCGTGGCAAACAGAATCATGGGCAGATGTGCTAACGCGGCTAGGCTCAGCGGTTCCCCTGTCCAATGAGGAATCTCTCGAGTTTTGGCCTCCAGGGGATCTCGAGCGGCTGATTCGATCGATAACGGCAGGCTTCCTTCTTACGCTGTCGGGTGACAGTAAAGATGAGGTGACTGAAGGGCTGCGAAGACTTCGAGTCTGTAGAGAAGGCGTACGATGGTGTGTACTCCTGGGACTTGTCGGACTTTTGATACTTTCGTCGATACTTTCGGTGTCCTCACGTTTAGACCTGGGCGGAAGCTTACCATCTTTCATGTCATACAGACTGGCCGATGATTCAGCTGTCGTTAGATGCGCTTGCAAATCGGCTCGGCTGCTGATACTCTTTCGGCTCGATCCGACGCCGCCACTGTCCTCAGTGCGGATGGTGGTATGACTAGGATCTCTGTGTACCGTAACAGGAGCGATCGTAGGGTCAGCGGCGATAGAGCTGGGGGCCTTTTTGGAGAAGCTTTGACGATTCGTAGGGTTGGACTTCTGGTTAGACATCAGGCTGATGCTCGACGGCTTGGATGACTGAGCTTGCGGTCGAGGTTCGATAGTACCACCACTTTGACTTGTAGATGCCCCATCATTAGGTAGAACCTGAGACGAGGAAGGGGATAGTGAGGCGCCGGTGTCGACTCGACTAAGCGAGCCGATAGAGGCCTTCGAGCCATGATTGGCAACAATCGAGGTTCTTTTGGAAGAGGGCTCTGACTTTTCTCCCGATATTTGTTCCTGAGGTGATTTAGAGGTGACTCCACCACCTACAGCCTCCCTCAAACGACTATAGAGTCCACTGAAGCCTTGTTGGACTAGATCGCCTGCTATTCCTTTATTTTCTGAGGTTGGTGCTGCTACCGGGGGCGGAGCGAAGTCGTTAAAGGTGGTTAGGGAGTCACACTGGCTGGCGGATGTGTGTATCTTGTCAAGGGCATGGGCAAGTTGCCCTGTAGAAATCGAGTTGATAGAATCGCGGCGGTTACGGATGGGAGAGCTTGTCGATGCCACGGAGCCGGATCTGGGCCGGCGAAATGGTCTTTATAGTTTTAATTGCCTCACGGAGCTCAATACCTACACTTATTCAAACCATCTAAACAAATATCCCAGCAAAGTGATGGCTGCAAACCACGACTTTCCCACACGGCGATCGTCAACAGAAAGGCCCTTAGAAGTCTAAGACTCAATGCATGTGACGTTTGTCCGCTTCGAGTTGCTCAAGCAAACGCAGCAGCCACAGTTCGAGTACAAGATATCAACAGCATGGTGATCCGACGAACTTTAAAGGAATAGGTAAGCACGTCGTGGACAGATGGAGAATGCAGAATGGAAGCGGCGAGCAGTGCGGAGAAGTCGAGGTCGATCTTCAGGGTTTCGCTGATCGGTGAAGCTGTTGTGGATAGACGAGACTGCAAGAAAGGTCGGGGGTTTCTCGTCTTGGAAAAGACGGAATGGGGCGGGCTAAGGTTAAGGTAGTTCAGACAGGCTCTAATAGCGGATAAGGCAAGAGACAGGAAGCAAAATGACGAAAGAGCATCAGCTGGATGCTGCGGCGCAGAAGGAATATGTTGTCCCGCACAGCTATCACGGCTGTACGTCGTGAAGATCCAAGGTCGAGAACAACCTTTGGGCACCTGAGATGGGTGTTGAATGCGTGATGGCGTCAGACCCTTGCAAGGCAGCCGAAGCCTGAACTGTTAACGACATGGGGGTCACCGGTACATGTAGGTCTCGGTCACTTTTGCTGTTGTGGAACAGTCACCGTTGGCATGAGTTGATTGTATCTTGATGACCATTTCAATGCAGTATGCTACTCTCACTAGACGATGTTGACTGATGCTCGCTTAATATCTCCTATAACATCACAGTAATTTCACCGGCTTCATCATGAGTATATCCAGTTGAGGCCTGTCAAGATCACCAACTTCACCTCTGACATGCACAAACTAAACTAAAAATCTCAAGTACCGATGACTTGGCGCTGATCAAGCACGAGCCACCCGCCTACCACACCTTACAAACTGGACCCCGCAGCAGCTGCGAACACGGCCCAAAATTACCCGTCGCGTCGCGCTGAATTTCGTTTCGATTCGATAGACCTCGAGCTCTCGAGAAAGCATTTCACTCAATCTTCACTCTAAGAGGTCCATTGTTATCTCACACAAAACTTTCTGTCTGCAAAAGGAATAACCCCATACATCTATCGCATACGTCGCACGTCTCGAAAATCCTATCCTTGCCGCACACCTTCCTTCGATCTCTTCGCCCCGTCGCATAGATTCTTCATCGAAGCCTCCCATGTAACATCCATACATCGCGACAGGTTGTGGGCAATCTTTTGCATCCCAATGTCTCCCAAATCGTCCCCTGGTCGGGACATTGCGGAGCTTTTCAACCGGCATCGCGTTACCAACAT
This sequence comes from Fusarium oxysporum f. sp. lycopersici 4287, assembly GCF_000149955.1. NCBI lineage: Eukaryota > Fungi > Ascomycota > Sordariomycetes > Hypocreales > Nectriaceae > Fusarium > Fusarium oxysporum. The sequence goes on from NC_030986.1 coordinate 5,293,723, forward strand.
TCCGTCCGATCAGAAAGAACTGCTCGAAAGACCAGACTCATGGGCAGTCGAGTTGGAAAACACGCCCCACGGCCTATCGCATCTTCCAGGACACGTTCTTGAGACAGTGAAAGCAGCGTATGTTGCTAACAAAGACATAATTCAAGAGCGTATTCCAATCTCGAAAAAACGCAGTGGGAGTCCCATAACATCACCAAGCAATAAACGGAAACGTAATAGCATCACAAGCACACCTAGATCCGACCATGGGAGGCCCCCACAATCATCTCCCGAGCGTGCTGTGTCCTGGCCTCCAACGCCAGAGCGCATTCCCTCAAAAGACGCAGATTGTATAGCGGTAGCTGTAGTTGACCATAACACCCAGTCATCCATTGTCCACGAAACACCAAAACCAGGCTTCGGACGACCACAGCGGCCAATTTCAAAGCCAATCATTGAGAACCTACCTTCGTCCGGGGAGACTGAAGACGATTTGGAAACACGGATTCCAGATGCTCAGCCTCTTCACAATGGCTCCGTCAATAGAACGGCAGTGCGGTCTAAGCCGACTGCACCATCTCCGCTATCCACGAACAGGACCATGGCTACACCGCCATGCGCTCAACCAAGCAACACAGCTCAAACGGTGGTGCCAAATACCGTATTCACAAGCAAAGAAAATATTCGCGGAAGTGAGAGCCCGAAGACTCGTCGATTAAGATTCAAACCAATCGATATGGACGGTGTGGGTTGGAAAAGGAGGAAAGCTTATAACGAAAAAGATCGTCTGCCGCCGACTATAATGCCCGCAAAAGTCGTCGACAGTTCAATGCCAGCATCGTCCGATTCTATTATCCCATTCACGGGTATACCCACCACACAAGAGTCTGTCAGAGACATCAGAGAGTCAATTGAAATGAAGGAGGAAGATGAAACGACGGACCATATAGAGGAAGTTGTTCCCTCGACCAACTTTCATGGATCAACTGTAAATCGCCTGGTTGTCCACGGCACTGACGAGAAGAAGTCAAGTGACGAGAGCAAGCCCATACAACAACCGACCACGTCTCCCCAGATGGGTTCGTCAAAGGCGACTGCAGCAACGAATTCTCAATCACAGATAAATGACCAGATGATGACAGAAAAGCCGCCTGCTCCTGCGCCACTTATAGCGCCAGGGGCTCCTCTGGAACCCTACGAAGCATTTGTGCAGCAATATCCAGACTACCCCGGTGAAAATGGGGGTGACAAGCTGCCCGGGACCAAGTCCAACTTCATTTATGCCTGTGTATACCTCAACTACCTACGTCCGAGGAAGCAGCTTCGAGACTGCCTATATGACGAGTTCATCCGAGCTTACCCGTGCTCTTATGGGGAGTACGTCAAACGCTCCCGTATGGAACCCATGGTTGCCATCAAGTGGTTCAATCAGCAAAAAGGCCCCTTGTTATATAATAAGTATCTTGTGAACAGGGGCAATCTGAGTCATATCCTCAGATCGTACCCCGATGAGTTCGCACGCGCGAATGAGCTGGTAACAAAGAAAAGCGGAGATGATGCTGGCGGGGATGACATAATGATCTATACAAGCTCAGAAGACGAGGGTGAGTTTGATGAGGACGACAGCCAGCGTTCGGTTTCCCCATCATCCCAACGTTCTTCGGAGAGGGAAAGCGTCATGTCACCACAGCCAATTGCAACTATCGAGGATGATATGGAAATCGACCTCCCTGAGATTCCGTCCGCGCCTCCTTCAACTTCCAGCAAACGAAGGCCATCATTGGCATCGACGGATGATTTGGAGATAGTCTCGAAGCCTATGCCAACAGCGAAGCCCATCACTCCTGCGCAGTCGAACATCAGACGACGGAATCCAGCTTCAGAGAGAAGGCCACTCCAGTCCTCACGAGTTCAAGAGATCTTGACTCAGCCTCCTCCACCCACTTCACCCCAAATGCCACAAACCTCAATGTTACCACCATCTACTATAGGAGGCTCAGCAATCAAGTCGACGGCTCCTCGACCATCACAGTATTTCAAAAAGATATCTGCGGACCTACTGAAGGCAACACCAAAAAAACGTTCTGCCAAGGATCTTGAGAAGCTTCGAGAACATTTCAGAAGATCGAAGGGAACAGGGGCGCAGGATCGTCGAAGCAGCAGTGGCCGGTTTGAATAGAATCGCGAATCGGGAAAGGCGCTGGGATCAGATTACGTTAAGTGGCAGTAATGTTGACGATCGAAACTTTCGGGGAGGCTAAAGCGTTTGTTTTATGTTATATCTGATACCCAAAATTGTTGTTGGACCTGCAGAACTGCCGTCAGCAACATTCTCATGACTGTATAGTATTATATTATCAAGTATCACCGGCCGGGAAAGGACCATAGACTCAATTGCATGAAAAGAAATTGTTCGGTGGCGGAAAGAACAGTCTATTGTGCGTGGGCAACATTTCTATGGTAAGCTAGGTAGCTGGTTCGACTGAGAACCTGGCTTGATTAATGAACTGACAGCATTGCGACGATGCAGAACATGGGAGAAGTATTAGAAAAGAAATAGAGTCCTTGGTGTCCAGTTGCCTTTCCTCTTCAAGATACTCAACTTCAATCTCCCATCATTCCGTGTAACAAGAACAAGATTTATCTTCGCCCCCACTGCCAGTCGTCGTCTCATTTCCACGAAGGGGGGTATCATACAATCTTGTTTCAATTTTTGGTCCCAATCAATTTTGTTTGTGTCTTCACTCCGTGGCACGAACTACTCTCGCTGCCCATCCCTTTTCGACGTTGAGTCTTTTTCGCCTTTGTTCCTTTTTTTTTCTGCTGTTCCCAAATTGGTGATGTTTTTGGTTTTGCTGAGAGTAAGGGTAAAAAAAAAAAAAGAGAAATCCCGGTGTTGTTAAGCCTTGAGGTCGTCATTCTGTCATTAACGGTCATTATGGTTTTTGTTTTCGTGTCTTTTTTGCTGGCGAGGAGAGTGCTATTTTCACTCTTCCTCAGCTTCAGCTCGGGCGGCACGGGCAGCGGCTTCGTCTTCCTTCTTCTTCCTTTGGCGGGCTTCTTCCTCGGGAGTCATGGTGCGCAACTGGAGGGCGTGGATGCCGTTCTCCTGGGCCATCTCATCGCGGAGAAGGGCGTAGACCATGCGGTGACGGGCAGGCTGCATCTTGGAGTTGAAAGCGTCAGAGGTGATGACCACGCTGTCACGTGTTAGTATGCATTGCATCTTGATTGTGAAGTTGGGTTGACCGGGGTATGTGCAGAAGAACGGTGTGGGTGAGCGAGGAAGGGTGTGAGTGAGTATGGGGTACAAGAGACTGCATTGCATGACAAGAGTGTCACGCGGGATGAGATGAGATGAGATGAGGCGACATGATATGATTCCAAATTGAGATGAGATGAGATGAGAAAAGGAGGTTGCACAGAAATCGGTTGACGGTGACAAAGAGCGCAATTCTTACCGAAAGTGTGTCTCGCTGGAGGTAGTGTGTTCCATGGCCTTGTGGTGAGAGTGAAGATGAGAGTCATTGTAGATCTCGAGAGTTTGGGGATTGAAGGCTGCGGTGATCTAAAGGACATAAGTCAGTGGGTGGTTTCGTCAAATGTGCATAATGAGATCTCACCTTTGCTCGAATAAGATCCTCAACGGGAGTGTTGGAGTTGCTCATGGTTGAGAGCTGTCGCTGGACGCTCGAAAAGCCGAGCGCGTATCGTCGAAACATGAGGTATGGCGGTCTGAAAATAGAAGAACGTAGCGACGCCCGAATACAGTTTGCGCAATGTCGACTGAAACTAGATAGAGTCGACAAAGGCGATACAGATGCGACTATTTAAAAAACGAATTGAGTTGAGGTCAATTCGGAATTCGCGGGCGATATAAGAAGAATAGAATCTTTCTTGTCCGGATCCCAAGTGGAGCGATAATGGATCGACAGGGCAACACGAAAGGCTCTGGTTGGCTTTTGGCTGGTGGGAGGGAGGTGAAGTAGGTTTTTTAATGAGGTTCCCGAGTTGTCGGTTTGTCCGCCTCTTTAAGCTTTAGGTTATCGGTCTGGCACTGGCTATTGTTGCCCCCAAAAATAACAACAACCTGGCACACTGTGATGTGACAACTGAAAAGCAGAAACAGGAAGTCAAAAGCGAGAAAATAGCAAACAAGAAACTTTGAGTAGAGCGAGCAGACGAGACGAGACGGAAAGTGAAAAGTTGGAAATACAAGTTGGAAGAGGCGGGCAGGACAAACTGATATACGTTTCAAGATATGGGATCTAAAGAAGCTTGGACTAGGCATGTACAGTACATTCTATGGATTAGTACCTAAAGCAAGGTAGGTATCTAAAAGTGGCGGAACACGTTAACTCTTTCGTGAAAAAAACAAAAACGCATACACTGATTGTGATTTGTGAAATTGACAACTCAGGGAGCCGTTATCCCGTTTCGGTGTGAAGTCGGTGTGGAAAACAACAAGCAAAAAGGAACAAGCAGAAGCAAAGACAGAAAGCCACCAGGGCACAGAGAGATGTACTGTACAGTAAGGTACAGGCCCCCCCTTCTAAACATGTTCGTTATTCCTTCTACTGTGAAAAGCGCGGGGCATCTGGTACTGTACATTTTTACCGTCTTTCCATGAGCCAAAGTGGCGGACAAGTTTTTCGATCCATCACATCGCATCACATCCCTACAGTGCAACACCCCTGAAGGCCTCTTTTTAGCAAATGATCAGCCGCCAATCTGCGTGTCCGTCCAGACGGTTGGGTCGGGCGTCGGCTGGCCCTGACCGCCTGGCTTCTAGAGCGGTGAAGCCAGGAACAAGGGTTACGAACTACGAACCCCTGTTCTCTTTCGTCTCTCTCTCTGTAACTCTCTCTTTTCTCTTGTTTCTCTGACCAGTCTGATCATTGCAAATAATAGAATGCCACGACAAAGCAAGAGAGTCAACCTTCGACTCATGATAGACTGCCTAGTAGACCAGCAGCGTTACTATACATCCCAATGACATATACCACACCCCGGCTGCAGACTTGACAGCATACACAGTGGATCTTGTCACTGGAGCTGTTGGAGCTTTGCTGTAGGTACGGGCCCAAACAGGCGGGATCTGGTGCGATGCGATAGCGGTCTCGTGGATTGGCTCCATAGGTAGTCAAAGTTAGGTAGCGTTAAAAGTTAAGGTCCGGGGTTTGTTAAGAGAGAAGGAAAAAAAGATGTCAAATATGCAATCCACTCATTCACGTATTCGTCTTTGACCTGTGAGTTGTTGATGAGGCCAGCGTTCAACCATAACAGCCCAGCACAACAAACCAGTGTCTTCCCTGTCTCCCACTCGACTCAAGACAGGACAGGGAGAAGGATCATGTATGTAGGTACCTACTGTACTTTGCCGTACTTTCATCTCGACTGTTGGGCCTGTACGGATACGTACGTACATGTACAACGCTTGTGTTGCATTGCAGTCGAACGGTTCCTTAAGCCTCCCAGCTAAAAACACACGCGGACGCATCTCTAGCTGCCGATACTCGTCCGTAAACAAAAGAGGCGCTGCTTATTGGCTTCACTTTCGAATCGCTCTTCACCCTCTCCCTCAAAAAATGTGCACCTTTACTTTCTGTTAGCTCCTCAAAACTGTTCGGCGCGGCTTCTAAAGGGTACGTACCTCCGGGGAAGACGGCCGTCCGTCCGGGACCGTGGGCCGAAGACTTGACCCCATTTACGTCAAAGAGCCAACCCACTTTAGCACAGGACGTTGGAGCTTTTGCTTCACAACGCACGCAACTCCATTTCTAAATTCAACTGTCGATTTCAATTAACTCATGCTCATGCTTCAGCGGGATCGTCAATCCCTAAATCCTATCCCCTCCTTCTTCCCCTCCCCAGTGCATGCCTCGGCAAATGCGCCGTTGAACCACACCTCAACGTAGCATTCAAAGACCAAGTCTGCACAGCGAAGACTCCGGATTGGCCTCTTTAAATTCTTGAATCCTTGTCGTCAAACCCCGGCGCTTCGGGGCCTTGAATTTGTTCGTCATGTCGCTCCTCCGACATCTCGTCACCTCCGCCGTCCGGCGCTCGTCTACTGCTACCTCCGCTTCCTTCATTACCCTCCGTCCCGCTGCTAGAATGCTCTCGACCTTACCACGCTTACCGCTCTTCGAAGCTGTTGCACAACATGATCCAGATTCGAAAGCTGTTATCCACTCTCTTTCCGGTCGGACCTTCAAGTATGGAGAGCTTCTAGGTGATGTTAGTCGCGCACGGGACAGGCTGGCCGAAGCTGCTGGTCGTGAGGACCTCAATGGCGAGCGCATTGCGTTCCTGGTTGAGAATAGTTATGACTACGTAGGTGAGCTCATGACGTGACCTCGTGATATCGCATTGCGACAGCCATTGACATGTGCTTGCATAGTAACACTCTTGGCCGCAATGGCTGCGCGATCTATCGCCGTGCCTCTATCACCTGCATTCCCTGCGCCAGAGCTACAATACATTCTCAACCAGAGTGAAGCTTCATTACTAGTATCCTCGCCAAAGTTCGCATCCAAGGCCAAGGAGGTTCTTGCGACTGAACTCACAACCCAGCCGGCGCATGTAGAACTTCAGAAGCATCAAGGTGGGGGTAATCATGACAAGGTGCAACTGAACAATACCGATGCTGGTGAAGCTAGTATGATGCTGTATACTTCGGGAACGACCAATAAACCCGTAAGTCTGCTCATGATGCTTCATGGCTCCATGTGCTAAAACCTCGGCTTAGAAAGGAGTACTGCTCCCCCAATCGGTCTTGACAGCGCAATCTCGCTCCCTCGTTGAGGCCTGGAACTACTCACCCTCAGACCATCTCCTCCACGTCCTCCCGCTTCATCACATCCACGGAACTGTTAACGCCATCCTTACACCGCTCCTCGCCGGCTCAACAATCGAGTTCATGTTCCCATTCAATGCTGATGCTGTATGGAAGCGTTTCTCGGCGCCCTTTCTCGACAATGAGTCCTCTACCCCTAAAGAGAAAATCACATTCTTCACAGTCGTACCCACGGTGTATAGCAGGTTACTCACTTCATACAAGAGTCTCCCTCAAGAAACTCAAGAAGCCGCCCGCAAAGCCATCTCTCCAGAGAACATGCGCCTCTCCATCTCTGGGTCCGCCGCACTCCCAACGCCTATCAAGACCGCCTGGAAAGATCTCAGCCGTGGCAATGTCCTCCTTGAGCGTTATGGTATGACCGAGGTCGGTATGGCGCTCAGCTGCGGTCTTGACTTTTCAGATCGTGTAGATGCCAGTGTTGGCTGGCCACTACCGTCCGTTGAAGCTCGTCTAGTCGATGTCGACAATGGTGAAATTATCAAAGAAGGAGAAGAAATCAATGCTCAAGGCCGCGAGCGCTCTGGTGAGATTCAGCTAAGAGGCCCAACCATCTTCCGCGAGTACTGGCGCAATCCGGCCGCAACAGCGAGCGAATTCGTCGAAGATTCAGACGGAGAGGGGAAATGGTTCAAGACAGGCGACGTAGCTGTCCGCCGTCCAGTCCCCTCCGCCATCGCTTCCCAGTCATGGGCCACATGGCCCCCTTTACTTCATCCAAGGACGCAAAGTCCGCTGATATCATCAAGACAGGGGGCGAAAAGGTAAGCGCTCTAGAAGTCGAGCGAGAGCTATTATCCCTCCCCGAGGTCGCCGAAGCAGCTGTCGTGGCTGTGCCTAGTGGGCAATGGGGTCACAAGGTCGGCGCTGTCCTGGTTCTAGATAAAGACGTTGTCAAGAAGTGGTCGGCCCTCGACATGCGAAGGGCCCTCAAGGGACGCTTGGCAAGTTATAAGATCCCCCAGGTTATGCGACTTGTTGATCAAATACCCCGAAATGCTATGGGCAAGATCAACAAGAAGCAATTGGTCAAGAGCATCTTCCCCGACGATATCAGCGGGGATGAGAGTTGATTTAATCGACTTCCATTGAAAAAGTAAAAAGTGTAAGATATAAAACTTTATAATCACTCCAGTAACCCACATTTCACCAAATATATGCGAGTATTGTTTCATCGAGTTAGTAGCAATTGAGTATGCCTAGCAAGTATTCATGCGAAGCAACTGATTACAGTTGTTCGAAAGTACAAAAATCTATTTTCCTTTCCCCTCCTTGGGTGGCCCTTTTTCATACTTCGTGGATGCCACTTGGGAAACAGCCCGTCCAAGCAACGCCAATAGAACATTGAGCCAAATGAAATTAAGGATGACTCGTGGCCAGGCTGACTGAGCGGTTCACATGTCCCGGTTCAAGCCAGTCGCCGCTCAATCCTTGCTATCCCGCTTCTGCTTCAACAACTCGTCGACCTCTCGTGAATCGCCAGATGAACGGCGTCAGGTTCAGAAACGTGAAATGGTCATTATCGGATATCGTGCTAAATCAACGTCGTGCCTCTGCGTAAATCCTCGCACGTTTAAACAACGTGCTTAGCCTTGGCTCGTGTGCTGCCCGAGTGGGCACTGTCGGTGTGTCCAGAGAACTCAACCTGCTCTGAGGCAGGCAGCTCGAGAACCTCCTTGAACCTGCGGCCAATAGACAGGAGAATCTCCTTACCCTTCTCACTGCTGCGGCCCTTGCCACCAGCGACATCGCCCTCACCTCGGCCGGGGATGCTCTTTCCGATGGTACGAGTCCAGACACCAATTCGGAAGAAGGCCTTTCGAACGTTGACAACTACACCCATGACCTCGCCATCGTCCTCATCCTCGAGAGTCTCGCCGATAGCGGCCATCATGACCTGAAGCCAAAGACGGTCGACATCGATGTTTCGCTTATCCTTGTACTGGTAAGACCACTTGCCACCGTGCTTATTCTGGGGGTCCTCCCACTCGGGGCGGACGCCAGCCTTGAAGAGATGGTAGTCGGACTTGAGGGAAAGCTCGGAAACGGGTGCGACATTATTCTATTTAGAAAAAATTAGGATGCGGAAGATTTGAGGTCGGGTTGGTGACTCACGTAAACGCCCCAAAATTCCTCAACGGAGTCGAAGGTAATAACTTCCTTTAGGAGATCGTTCCAGTTGTCGCCCTATCACAAGTATTAGTGTCCGAGTTCGGCGGTAAAAGTATGTCGTTTCGCACCTTGCCACTCGGGGGCTTTGTGAACCAGAGAGTCCACTTGTTCTGAAGAGGGTGCTTCACGTTGAAGTTGTCCTTGTCGTGGAAAACGGTGACAGGCTTGTCGTCGTCCTTGACATCGGAAGAATCCTCCTTGCCAGCGGGGTCGACGGGGATGGTGGTGAGGTCGACCTGCTCGTCCATCTTGGGGGTGTCAGCTACAGCGGCGGCCATTTTGTTGGTTTTCTGTCTGCAGGGTCGTGGTGGAAGATGAAGGGTTTCGCGGATGAAAGATCGCGGGGCAGAGACAATAGAGTAGAGGCAAAAGAAGTGGAAGCAGGAGATTCAGAAGTGGGGCGAGAAGCAGTGAAAATGAAAGTTCAATTTCAAAGCAATTCCTTCCTTTCGTGGAGAGTTTGTTTGCAACTTTGCACCAGGCAAGAGTCGCGAATAGCGGTAGAGAGAGAAGGAGTAATAGTCGAATTTGACGTTGTCGGAAGGTGCGAAATGCGCCTGTTGGAGTTTGGTTTGTGTCGCGAGGCGCAAGCAAAAATTCTTGGGTGCTGACCTAAAACTGCTTAACTTTGAGTTTGGCAAGCGCCCTGGTTACGGTGCCTGAAGGGGCCTGGCTTCTGCCTGAGAATTGAGGCCGCACGTCTTTGCCTCTGGCTTGCTTCATCCTCTAACGTTTCACAAGTCAAACGAATCTCACATTTCCTATTCAACTCCTTAATAGCCAGCTATTCGCATTAATTTGCAAGGGACAATGACAGGGCTACAATGAAGCTGCAGGTATCATTGAACCTTCTCTTGTTTCAACATGGGCCTCACGTGCCAAGCAAGATCCCTCTTTGCCCCAACTTTGTGTCTATATCCGATCCCATGTTCCTGGGCCTAATGATTTGCTCCCAAATATTCCTAGTAAGTTTATCGATTATGGGAGGCTGACACTAGATATTTTTATGCCAAGGTCAAGAGGGGGGAACTGAAATCGCACAGGGTATTTCTCAGGAGAAAATACCCTCTCTTGGTTAGTGTTTCAACAATACTTGCAATGACATTCAAACAACATATCCACAAATCGAGCTGGTATGAACCTGACTGTCAACTAGCGTCTATCGGGCCTCGAGAGTTTAATGCAACTCAACTGCATATGACGCAGTGTTTTCAGTCACGCGCATATTCAATGTGGAAAATGGTGTACAAATTTGCTCTTGAAAGTGAGCCTATATGAGCTTTTAAGGGCTCATAAATGCCATGCTGATATGCCATTGGCTTGTCGAATATTACAATGCGCTGTCATACTTGGTATGATCTCCTGGCATGGATGAATCCGGGTTATCAGTTCAACTTCATGACCCCCATTCATGCCTCCACCTCAAACGGTTCAAACCAAACCTCTTTACGTTTTTGAGTCGTCTGTCCCTCGCACCATTTCTCATGTAGGCTGGGATCTAGACATTTCTCTAACCCTGGTCAAGTGTGCCAACAGCCACATTCGAATAAGACACATGGGGCTAAAACATCAAGGACCTAGGAACAACACAGTCAGATATAAACGGCAAAGGCGGTTTCATACAATTGTATTCATCCAGTCAGAAGCTCTGCTCTGGCCAACATGTGCCAACTTTAACATTGCTGCGTCACTTCTCCCTTGAAGCGAGGCGTTCGAGGCGCCAACGATCATCCACAGCTACAATTAAGCCTCAATAGTCACCCACCTTGAACCACGTTCACCATTCACAGTCGATCTTGGGCTGATAGAGCGGGATTTCCCTTTGACGTTTCCCAACTTCATTGGCTTTACGAATATTCCTCGTCCCACAAAGGGACTGACAACTGGTGTGCACCCGCTTCATTACGTACTCTACACCATGACCTTGTCCCAAATGATCGCCAGAGACACGCTAGGTGGTCCTGCAGGAGCGCAGGTACTGGCTATGCCACTCTGGAATGTGAACACGCCTCACAACCTCGATTTCATCCCACCATCGCGACCCCACGGGTCCCTTGGTGTGTCTGTGAGCCCCTCATGCTCATGAGCCATCATCCGAGACCTGTGCGATCAACCGTGGGCTGACCAGGGTTGGTATGCCGGACCTTTTCGTTCATGGTCGACCTGATATCCATATATAGATGCACCAACTTATAACAAGTCGGTCTTTCCCATCAAGGACAAAGGAGTTCCTCTCACCAACACACCCTCTCAGACCAACTCTTTGTGCCTCCTCTTTTACTGTGTCCAAACCGCAATCACTCAATCTACTACCAACTAAAATTACCATCATGGAGCCAGAGACAGTAGCCACCTCCTTTGAGAAAGATGCTTGCAAGACAAAGGACAATGCCCCCAAGGGCAAGACTCGAAGTAGTTCTCTTCTAACAATCAGCTCGGGCTTCACCTTCCTCGCTGCCCTTCCTGGAGGATCAAGCTCTTCGTCGTCTTTCAGATCATCATCTTTTCGATAAATACCCAACACCAACTTTTGTTTCGTTCGATCTGCCTTTCATTTACACACTCTTTTGTTTAATTGTTTATCATCGCTTACACTCTGCTGGATCAGCTGTTTCTTCCTCCATTCCTTCTCAACGTTTTAACTCAACACGTTTCTGTTCTTTGTTGTACTACAAACAGAATGCGGGAGCTCAGGTCATATAGTCCCGTACGCCGCAGTCTTGACTTTGCGTCATTTTGTTCAGACTTGGAATTACCAAGCAATTTTTACGAATATCACTTCAGACGTCTTGGTGCTGAGATCTGTACCATTGTGTTATCAGCATTCTCCCCCAAACAGGAACACCAGGCTCCTCGGACGTCTCCGTGGTTAAGAGACTATCCGGAAGAATTCATCAGACATGTTGAGCTTGTAGCTCATATGGACGCACGTGCAGGAAAATGGGAGAGACTTCTTCGTGATAGTGGAGAGAGGACGAACCTCCTTCAAGCTATCATTTTCAAGGCTCTCGACAATCGAGTGTTTTCACGGCTGCTATTCGGAGCCGGATCCAAGCATGATGAGACATTGCATAATTCCGATGTTGCGCTCATCAATGCAGAAGGTATGTAATGCAACGCAATACAGGAGCAGCGCCACTAATGTTCTTGGAGGTTTCCAACGTAGCGAACTCCGAGCCCATACCAATAGAGCTTGGCTTAAAATGAGCAGAGGGGAGCCCGACTTGTTTTGGAGCGAGGTCGACAAGCTAACCACGGAGGTTTACCTTCTGCTGCTCCATGTCTACGAGTTCACGGCCAGTTTTGACGGTTATGAACCCATTTCCAGAACAGAGTTATATCAGCTACTGCATGACGTGATTTCATACGCAGGTTGGCTCAGTGTAGGACTTCGCATGTCATCAGCCATCGTCTCGATCAACTGGCTCATACCTGGTGGGCTGCACGCACTGGACCAAGTGAGTACCTGTCAACCGGCGTACGAAGCTTCAAAGGAAGCAGCTCAGCAGCAAGGCATGCGGTTACAAGAGCAGAGACCTGAAAGAAAGCAAATAAGCTCCATGGCTAGAGTCAAGATATCGGTCATTCCAGAGATCATTCGATACCGGCCATATCCAAAGGAAGCGAATGTCGAGGGCATTGACTCTTACAGAATGATGGAGCCACATGCGGTGCATTACCATGGATTACAAGAAGAGCATGATGAGAACAGGGCTTTCATTAGCTTGCCAGACTACATCAAGAAGCTGCGGGATAGAAATTGCACACCACGCAACGCTGCCCTGGTCATAATGGTCACTATATTGATCTGCTTGTGGGTTCTTTATACCACCTCGGGGCAACAAACCTGGCAGGAAGCCAAAGGATGGGTGAATCCGGAGCCTGGGCCTGAGCCGGAGAAATCATGGTGGAGCCTAACATGGTAGTGTATCTACCTGATATTTGTGGTCGTGGTTAGTTGGGAGTCGTCATGTTTATTGCCGCAATTGGATCTTGGAGTTTATAAAGGTTACATCGGAACATTACAATGCGAGGCTATTTAATTTTCTATTGACAATTTTGAGAGGAATGCAATTCATCACAACCAATCTGCAAAGATTTCAAGACAATCATGGCAATGTCATGAACATTTTGCTGTTTGACATTTGACTTCAGGGTGGTTTTAGGCAAAGCTAGCACCTCATAGATCCTCCTTCCACCCCAGCACCACAACAGCGGATCACAACCGCAACAGCTGATCGGCTTCCGTAGCTCAGTTGGTTAGAGCGTCGTACTAATACTTCAACCCGAGTATCCGGTAATGCGAAGGTCTCAGGTTCAAGCCCTGGCGGGAGCATTGTCTCTCAGTGCCCATCAGCTTCTTTTTGAATTTTTGCCGATTTTCCTCGATTATTGAGACCGATATTTGCTCAGATATTTTAATAAACAGTCTTGGTGTTGAGTGGGATTTGGTGTGGTGTTGCGGAAGTCGCAGTCAGGGTAGGAGCGAACTGCCGGGTGGATCTGATCTTTATGATCAGATAAGATTAGTAGAAACGGGATCAAATCATTACACCATTAAGATGCAATCCCTTGTCTGTGACCCCCAAATTGTGTGATGAACCCCTCACTGTTGGTGATAGAGTCTGCATTGGTTCCTCTCATCCATCGTATGGTCGGAACTAAACCTGCGGAACTGTCACCACTTTGAGAGCAGTCCTAAGTTTAGCATGCTTTAGGATAAGTTACTCTAAGGTTCCTAAAGCTTAGGATTGCCTTACCCTAAGTTCGTCCCAAGATATCTGCCAGATGTTGTTCAGGCTTTCAACGTTATGAACTGTCAGACTATAAAGTGCGAAAACGCCAATGTCTGCAAGCTCCCCAGGCTGTAGTAATAGCTTCGATGATGTTTCTTTTCGAAATGGTACTTCGGAGAATGTGGTCCCTGATCGTCGAGCTGTAATGCATTAGTGTTTCGGGCCTCATTCTGCAAAGTTGTTCCCGAACCCAAGGTATGGGACGTTAGTTGCATCTCTGACTCGTGTCGAATTGGCACCCGGCTGAAGCATGCAGACGACCGAGGATCTCTTATAATAGAACACTTCCAATAACAGACTGCAATTGACGTCTTCATCTCAAATACACGATGCCTCGCACCTAGACAGGCTAGGTAGGTAAGCCTTTCTGTATTGAATACCGCCGCCTGCCATCTCACTCTTTTGAAGGAACTTTGCCCCCAGGCCCTTCAAGTCTTGTCCATGGTTTCTGTCATGGACGCTTCTCTACCGTCA
>NC_030986.1:5308134-5346658 GCF_000149955.1 Fusarium oxysporum f. sp. lycopersici 4287
GGTACTGATGTGGACTCCATTGCAAGTTGATCTGAAGATGAGAGTGAGTGTATCATGAAGAGCAAAGGTTCCAACCACCAACTGGGCCAGGATGCTTGAGCTCACGATGAAACATGAAAATCAAGAGATTGAAGACTACGAGAAGTCCACGAGGGACCCTGCAGAGACAATAGAGAATCCATCAATCAAGTGCTGGTAACTCGTAACGGGTAACGACATACAGTAACTGCCGTGAGACTTTGATCGAGGGAGGCTGGGCAACGTGTATCCGTAAGCCCAAGGTTTTGTGTAGCCTTTTAGTAGCCGATATTGAGTTTACGACATTAATTGCCAAGCAAATAGATCGGTGATTGTCTGACAATTGTAGATTGGATCCAGATGGAAGATGGAAGATTTCAAGCGCATTCTCTCAGTTGTGACTTCCTACTATGTTTGATTCTGAGAACTTCTCTTACCATATTCTCCCAGTTTAGTTGAAGATGAGACAAAGTTTATTCGGGCCATCCCGCCCTTCCGTGTGCCAACGGCCTGAAGTATTAAGATTCGGGAGCAGCCGTTGTAGACGTATGACTTCATCAACTTAACAAGTGAAGACAATTGAAGAAAGAGTGTTTTATTTTGACTTTATTGACCACCACCAAAAGTGTAACTGTCAACGATATAAATTGCCCTACGGAGTAGGAAAACCCAATTATCCCGTTCTCACATTCTCAATGAATATCTTGTCCGGGCCCGTCCCGTGTCTCTGATGCCAGCCACCCACTTTTTTGGGTCTTCGGAAGAGCTCCAAGGGTCAGACACTGACACCCCGCCCCCAGCCATCCCCAGCCTCGACTTGACGAGGAAGACGAGATATATCAAGTTTTCGATCCTTGCTAGTAGCTTCAGCTACCCATTTATGGACTTTCTGATGCGACTGTGCTCGGCGCAAAGTGTGGTTCTGGGGAGAATCAACGCCCAAGCTTACCTCAACAAGACCAACGATTGCATTCGAGGCTGGGAAACATGATGAGCATGGGGAAGTTTCCAGGGTATAAACAGCTCTTA
Source organism: Fusarium oxysporum f. sp. lycopersici 4287 (assembly GCF_000149955.1). Classification (NCBI taxonomy): domain Eukaryota; kingdom Fungi; phylum Ascomycota; class Sordariomycetes; order Hypocreales; family Nectriaceae; genus Fusarium; species Fusarium oxysporum. Next base: position 5,309,182 of record NC_030986.1, read on the forward strand.
GATGGATTTAGATAGCTCCAGGGACGTGTAATCCCTGCACCGCCGCGGCATCTTGGGCTCCAAGGTTAGAGAGCAGAACAGGGTAGTTCCCGGGTCTGCTATCGTCCGTATCGACCCAGGAAAGCCTTTGAATTTTCATTTCTCTTTTCCTCCTCAGCCATCCCAACTTTTTCTTTTGGTCCCTGCAGACTGCAGGAAAATTCTTTTTTTGCTCTCTCAGCTAAACAACACCAATTCTGCAAAGCATTGTCTAGTCCGGCAGCTCGCATGAGCCCTAGACTAGACTCAGCGCCCCGCTACAACTCCATTTACGCGGCCCTTCCACTGAATTGCTAGCGCTGAACAGCCCAGAAATCAAAGCTTCGCTATCTTCGCTTCAGCCTCTCATCTTTTACCCGCCTCCCGCTCCAACGTAACGCGCGATTCAACGCCTGACATCCATCTTTTCCGTCTCTTTTTTTTTCGCCTCTAACGCGCTTGTCCAATCACACCGCCCCGAGGATCAACTGTCACCCTCAGATGTCGACGCCATACTGGGGCCAGTTACCTGGGCCCAAGGTCGCCCAGACTGGCCATGCGGGCCATACCCGCCGCAGGTCTGAGTCGGACGACTATACCTATAATGCTGACCGTAGATCTTCGCTCGACGCTGCCCCAGTTCGCAGATCGAATCGTGGTTCTTTACAAACTCAGGTCACCGAGGCTCCTACTGAATCTACCTTTAGTCCCTATGATTCTCCAACCACTTCTAATTTCGCTCCCCAAGGTCTAGCTCCAAGACCATCTTCTTACAGACGAGACGTACCTGCTGGTGAGGCTTCCAGACCACGCCAACAGAGCCGACAGCAAGAAGAGTACGACAACGAAGAGCCATTGTCGCCTCCTCCGCCTGCTCCAGAAGTTCCTCGTGGTCCTCCTGTGAGCTATCGCCATCCATACGGTAACGGAGGTCTTCCTTATACCTACACCGCCTCAGACACAACCGCACCTCGCGATCCTAACCCACAAGACGGCGATATGGAAGACGATCAATACCAAAGGTCCTCTGAGAGGACCGGAGGTCAGAGACCCGACCAAGGTCAAGAAGATTTCTCAAGACGAGGCTCAGGCGCCAGCGCATTCGATCCATTGTCCAGGAGACAAACAACAGGCGGGTCCTCAGACCGTCGCAAAGCGTTCGCAAACGACCGATCACCCCTCCAAAGGCTTGAGCTGACGCTCGACAGCATGACCAAGGAGGAAAAACGCGCCCGAGTTGAAGCCGCTGAACGACGCGCAAGAGAACGACAGGCATTGAAAGCTGGAAAGCAGCCCGCAGGCCAGCAAGTGCGGTCCCATGAACGGAAACCCTCCATCACGCATGGTGAGAGACGTCCGTCGGGCAATGCAGCTTTCTTTTCAGGTGCGCAGCCTTCGGCGCAAAGGGATGTGTCCCGAGACGTTTCCCGGGATGTGTCACGAGAATACCCCAGAGATACCCAGAGAGACACATCTCGCGATGTTCCACAAGACACCTACCGAGATATCCCACAGAATGCGCAAAACGATGCGCCCACAGATGTTTACCAAGAATTGCCCCCGCAAGTTACGGTGAAGAGAGGAGGCTCACATCGTCGCCGCGTGTCAGTGGCGCATCCCCAAGAAGCAGAGAAGTACTACGCCTCAGGCGCAATGATGGAACCAGACGACATGGAGCCTATGCCTCGGCGCATGGATCCTCAATCTGCCATTCCCAGGCATGTTGAGCCATCTTCTGGCATCCCTCAGCGCAACTTGAGCTTCCGTGAGAGAGCAGCTCGAGATAACGTACATCTTCCTGAACAGACCATGACGAGGGAACCTGCTCAGCCAGCACCTCAGAGTGGGGGATTCTCCTTGACCAGAAGTGGCAGCAACAAGCTCAAGAAGCCCCCGCCAGTCGACTACCAGTATGCTCCTCGCCGTGTGGTATCAGAGAGGCGCCCTGCACCTATGGCTTCGGCGATGAAACCCCAGCAACAACAGTATGATGACGATGACTACTACTATGATGATCAAGATGACCTACTTCCTACTCGACAGAATACGCAACAGAATACGCAACAAAACACCCGGCAGATTACCCAAGAACTTAATGATCGCTTTACCCGCGAGAAAGAGCTACCCCCTGATCCTCCACAAACAGCCGATGCACGAAGACCATCAGTCGACTTTGTTCCCGGGCGTCAACAAATACCTATGCCTGGTGATAACCAGGGTATCAGGAGGCGTGTTACTGAGCCCGTCCCTCGGGTTCAGTATGCTGACGAGGATGAATTCATTCCTCCTCCTCCTACTCGCGGTAAATCGATTGGCACTAGACTCCTTGGTAGAAAGGAAGCCGATGATGGATCTCATGCTCAGAACCAGGCCGCTGTTCGCAGAAAGGCTGAGAGAGCAGATAGCTTTTCTTCTGCAAGTTCTGACTCTCATCATATCTCGAACATGGTCTTCAAGCGTCCGGAGGACATGGTTCCCGGTGATGGCCTGTATCAGCCACCTCAATGGCTTGACGAGTGGAAGAAGGGAACCGTCGGTAGCTTGTCCGGAAACTTCTTGGATCTCCAGGATGGTCACTTTCCTGAGCCAGACACACACCAAGCTTGGTGGGAGCAAGATAAGAGCAAGGGATACTCGGCACGGCCACGAAAGGCTGAGGCTTTTGATGGTGAATACAATGAGCAGTGTAAGTTTGGTCTCATGTCGTCGCCAATCCATGTTTAACTGACACAACCCTCCAGCCCCTACTCGCTTTAAGCCTGCACTCTTCATGAAGTGTGGCCCGCTGTTGAGATACTGCGGGATTAAGCGCGAGAAGGTCCCCAGCAGAACGGATAGATCCGGTGCTCTTGTGGAACGAGAGATGTGGCGTGGCAGCATCATGATTGTCACTCAAGATTCTGACTCTTCATATGATATTGCACCCACACTACGCCTTTTTGTTCAAGGCCTTGAGCTGCTGCCTCCCCCTCCTCATCGTGTTAAAGGTGACTTGTCGCCCGAATATGTTGATCCTATTGCGGGTCACCCCAAGGTGGGACGTAGAGGAGAAACCCTTTACGTGCGCCCCGTGGATCATCTAGATGAGGCCAAGGATCTTTCTCGTGATGAGACTGATGCTGGACTGTTCGAGCAGACTCGCAGCGCTCCTCATCAATCAGGCCCTGACGGCCCAACTGATCTGCCTGGATCCTTTGCCAGCCGTCGAAAACGCATTGGCATCGATGGCGAGAAGGTCCAGAAGTACAAGGATGTGAGAGGTTCCAGGCTTCACACTGAGCGTGGATGCACTTTCTGGCGCTTCAACATCGAAGTTGAGCTCCGTGAGAAGCAGCAGCGCATTGCGTACCGCATCAACCGCGGACCGGCCACAGGCTTCTGGGTCCCTGCCCAAGGCGACACGATGAACATGATGTTCCACAGCTGCAACGGCTTCAGCATGAGCGTCAAGCCTGATGAGCTTAGTGGCCCTGATCCCATGTGGCGCGATGTCTTGAACAACCACCAAACACGACCTTTCCATCTCATGATTGGTGGCGGTGACCAGATCTACAACGATTGCGTGTCGGAAGAATGTAGCCTCTTTAAGGAGTGGCTTCGGATGCGTAATCCTGTTCATAAGCACACTGCTGCTCTTACCCCTGAGATGCAAGATGAGCTGGAGACCTTCTACCTAGAGAGGTACTGCATGTGGTTCTCACAGGGCCTGTTCGGTCTTGCAAACTCGCAGATCCCCATGGTCAATATGTGGGATGACCACGACATCTTCGACGGATATGGATCGTATCCTCACCATGACATGAAGTCGCCTGTCTTCAGTGGCCTGGGTGCAATTGCGTACAAGTACTATATGCTGTTCCAGCACCAGTCCATTGTCACTGAGACAGAGACCACCGAGTCAAGCTGGATTCTTGGCTCTGAGCCTGGTCCATACATCGACGAAGTTGGCCGCAGTCTGTTCATGTCTGTTGGTTCAAGGGTCGGACTTCTTGCAGTCGACTGCCGTACCGAGAGGACAGAGCATGATGTTATTTCTGACAAGACGTGGGAAAAGATCATGAACCGACTTTACGCCGAGGTTCGCCGCGGACAGGTCGAGCATCTTCTTGTGCTCCTGGGTATTCCTATTGCGTACCCCAGATTGGTCTGGTTGGAGAATATGTGAGTAACTTCCTGAGTGATTTCCAAAGCCTCAATATTAACGTGACTACAGCTTGACATCCAGACTGATGGATCCTGTCAAAGCACTCGGCAGGACCGGTGTCTTTGGCAAGGCTCTGAATAACATTGACGGTGGTGTTGAGGTCTTGGATGATCTCAACGACCACTGGACTGCCAAGAACCACAAACAGGAGCGAGCCGTTGTGGTTGAAGACTTGCAGGATCTGGCTATTGATAAGTCTTTGCGAGTCACTATCCTCAGTGGTGACGTTCATCTTGCGGCTGTTGGACAGTTCTACTCCAACCCCAAGTTGGGTCTCGCCAAACACAAGGACCCGCGATACATGCCCAACATCATCTCATCAGCCATTGCCAACACACCACCTCCTGATCTGATGGCTGATGTGCTAAACAAGAGGAATAAGGTGCATCACTTCGACAAGCAGACTGACGAGGATATGATTCCCCTTTTCCAGCAAGGAGTTGATGGCAAGCCGCGAAACAACAAGCATCTGCTTCCGCACCGAAATTGGTGTGCAATTCGAGAGTGGCAGCCTGGAACTACACCTCCACCAACACCCCCTGGTTCTTCTGATGGTAGAAGCCCAAGCCCTCCTCCTAAGCCTCAAGGCGGCGGCCTACTTCGAAGATTGTCACTTTCTAGAAGCAAGTCGACATCTTCGGACAACCGCCCTGACCTAAACAGAGACACTGTTCGTGGTCCTCGACCTCCTGTCACCAGAGGAGGTGGCGGCGGTCTGTTCCGCAGCCTGTCGCGACGCAACTCGACAGACGAGGGTAGACCTCCCCCGGCCAAGCTTCAGCGATCTATGTCTGTCGACCAGGCTCCCGATGCTAAGAAGGGCTGGATTCTTCAGCTTCATCCGACGACCTAGTCAGCGTCGTGCTGCTGATGGTGGTGGCGTCAATGGCACTTGGGGAGACGAAGATGAATATGATGATGAGGAGTACTGGGATGAGCCCCAGTCTCCTCGACGAGGAGGCGCTCGTCCTTCGGGTATTCGAGGTGGAGCTGCCTACGACGAATACACTGAGGGCGACGACTCCTATTTTATGTCCCAGCCCCGTAGATCTCAAACTGTGGGATCGCGAGCCATGTCACACTCGCGTGAGGCTGTGGGCTACATTCCTCCTGCGCCTCGTCCTGGAAACTTTTACAGGACACCTACAGGTCTTTCTACCAAGCAGAAGAAGCAGGCAGACAAGTATGCCGTTGATCTAGAGGGCGGACTCGACATTACTCTGAACGTTGAGATCAACCCGAAGGACCCAACAGGTATCACCAAGCCTTACCGACTGCTCGTACCGAAGTTGTTCTATGACTACGATGCCGATAATGAGGCACAAAACGTGCCAGAACCGGAGTCGGGTGCAGCTCATGCTGCAGGTGCTGAGCCTGCGGAGCCGAGTGGGTTTAAGAGACTGCTCAGCTTCCGCAGCAAGAAGCCCAAGAACCGAGCTCCTCCGGAGGATGACGATTATAGTGAAGACGACGATGACGACTTTGATGTTTACCGCGTGAGATGAGTCTGATATGGACTACCTGTGTGTTAATTATTTCAGCATATGGTTTTGTATCTTGACATAGCCTCTTTATATGCCCTCGGCATTCGGACGGAGTTTTGGGATATGTGTTATTATGGGAAAATTAGCAGTGTAAATACAGCCATCTAAAAGGCGTGTAAATTTTGGTTCAAGCTATGAAAGAAACATGAGCGCTGATTTCTTTTGGTTTTCTCTTACTTTTGTTACCTGATCCTTTCATTACTGTGACGATTTTTCGATTTTTAACAGTATGACTCCATCGATGAGTCTTGCCCCTGAGACAGTTCAAGGGACACTGCAGTTCATCAGCCGCTAAAACCCCTGAATAGCGGGGATCCGAGCGCTAAACAAGCCCCAACCAAGCCCCGGAATTTCCTCATGCAGGCCGGAAGAAAGAAAGTTGGCGAATCATGTCGAGGCACGCATGAGGAAGGTCAAGCTACGTATTTGTCCTTATGAGGAGACCAAGTTAACAACACGCGATCTTGACTCTTGAACTATTCACTCCTTTCCCAATTCGTCCGCCGTCGGACACGAAAATACGGCGAATTGCTGCGACACGGCCCCAAGATTGGAAAGAGCACGAAAACGAGACGATAAATTGTTTGACTGAAACATTGTCATTCGCATCAAGGGGCCTCCTTGTTCCCTGAAGCGTCGACCAATAAAAGCTACTTCAACGACAAATACCACATTGTGAACGAACCACGATACGACGACGATTTTTGCGTGGGAAGCCTAACAACGAGGCTTTAGATCGTGGGAGCAAGGGCATGGCGCCATCATGTCGCGCCAATACCAGTATCACACCAACTCCAAGGTCCCAAGGAACATCCAGTCAATAAGCCATGTACTATCAGTCAACGCACAACAGACGGCGCGTCAGCTGAGGCTGTGGGCTCTTGGACCGGGAAGGCGTCTAGCTGCATCTACGGGCGAACGAATTGCGCGAAGATTACGGCGGAATCTTACCTCGAGACGGTTGTTGAGCTTTCCACATTTGGTGGTCTTGTTCTGGATGGTAGTGTTGTTGTATGGCGAGAGATGGGTGTTTAATAGCAAGGTTGCGAGCTGCGATTGGGATCATTGGGAGAAATGGGTATGTTTGGCTTCTCTCAGTGCAGTATGCGACTTGGAAGAGACATGACTGACGATGTGCAGCCGAAAGATGCGAAACCTCACCACCTTGTCTTCGTTGCCGATCCCCAAATAATCGATCCTCATTCCTACCCAGGTCGTCCCTGGCCTATCAATCCTCTCACAGTTCTCATTACCGACAACTACCTACGACGCGGCTACCGAGCCATGCAGCGCCGATTACATCCTGATAGTCTATTCTTCCTCGGCGATCTTTTCGACGGCGGCCGCGAGTGGAAGACCCGCGAGGGCAAGTTCGTTGATCCGAAGTGGGGACGTGGCCGGTCAAAGGAGGAGAAGAAGTTGGTTCAGACGTGGCACGACAAGTACGGCGAGGATTTCTGGCTACACGAGTATGAGAGATTTGGAGATATCTTCTTTGAGCACTTCAATGACGGCGGAGAAGCGCCTGGAGCTTGGCAGCGCGGGCGGAAGCTGGTGACGAGTCTACCTGGAAACCATGACTTGGGTTTTGGTGCGCAGGTCCAGGTTTCAGTGCGGGATCGATTCAGTGCATTCTTTGGAGATGTGAATCGTGTTGATGTTGTTGGAAACCATACGATTGTCTCTGTTGACTCAGTCTCTTTGAGCGCGGATACTTCAGAGTGGAAGAACCAGCATGATTTACAGCCTATCTATGGACCCGTGAATGAGTTTTTGGATGGTGTAAAGACACTGAAGAGAAAGGCGGCTGAGGAGGAGTTGCGCCATTACTACGATCTCCAAGGAGGTTTACGATATCCTCACCACGTGGAAGAGCTGGATAGGTCGAAACCAACATGGGGGAATAACCCTGAAGCAGAAAAGGCCGACGGCCCTGACTTTCCTACGATTCTTCTTACTCACGTCCCGTTATATCGAGCCCCTGGAACACCTTGCGGACCTCAACGAGAACATTGGCCACCTGCCAAACCCCCCAAGGGTCAGAAGGAGCCTGTATTCCCTGATCACCGAAATGCTCTCAGCGTCGTTGGTGGATATCAGTACCAGAACGTTCTCAACGAAGATGACTCAGTCAAACTGGTGAAGAAGGTGGGCAATATCAAGCATGTCTTTTCAGGCGACGACCACGACTACTGCGAGGTTGTGCACTCAGATGCGAAAGAGAACGTACGGGAAATTACCGTCAAGAGTATGAGCATGGCCATGGGTGTTCCTACGCCGGGATTCCTCATGGCGAGCATGTATAACCCTGTTGATGCACAGGGCAAGCCACTACCTGGAGCACCAGAGCAAACGATCCAGACCCATCTGTGTCTTTTGCCGAACCAGATCCATACATATATGGAGTACATCGTCTTCATCGTCGCAACGCTTGTTCTTCTCGTCGTTCGCGCTGCGCTTGTGCCGGCGCTCTCACTCGCCCCTTTCGCTCTCGAGCCCGAGAAGTCATCGCCTTCGGCTGTCCTGCCTATGTACAAGGACAAGATGGACCCCCCTGAGGCATCGTCATATCGCAACACCACATCTTCAGGTACTTCAGCACATCACCTACCCTCACGTCTATCAGCTGCAGCTCCACGGAACGGGAGGAGTACATCTCCTGTCCAAACATCAAGTCGGTGGCAAGCTCGTCGTGGAGGTCGTAGTGATAAGCGCTGGGGCTGGGGGTCTGCAGGCGGACCACGAATCCATCTCGACGATAATCTCTTCAGCACAAGCGCTCAGGATCAACGTATTGGTGGTAAGAAAGCCCTTGGAGTAATCGGTCGGGAATTATGGACGACGACATGGCGTGTTGCTTGGATGACAGTCTCATTTTTCGCATATCTTGCATGGAGAGGATAAATAAACGCCCATTGGGAGGAGTATCGGTTTTGGTCAGAATAGCTTCAAGCTTTCTGTATATAATAATTCACGTTGGGTTAGGAGAACATATCGATGTTCTTGGAAAAGCAGGCTTTACTTAATAGCCGACATAGCGCTCACGCAGAGCTGTTTTATTTGTATAAAATATATTTCATCATGCAAAACGGCTAAGAGCCATGAGCCGCGTTATCAATCCCAAACCCATCATAGGCATAACTCGTAACCACTCCCTCCACTCATCTCCTCCTCGAAACACCGATTCTCTCCTCCCTCACCCTTCGAACATCATCATCCCTCTCCCTCTCCTGCAACGCCTGATGGACGCCCTCCATATCAGCCTGACTCTGCTGAGCAGCCGCCACAGCAGCGGCTCTTCGCGCTTGTTGTGCTGCGACGAGGGCTTCACGCGCACGACGGTCCTCGTAAGAAGCGACGTCCTCTGAAGTGATGTGTAGAGTTGTTGCAGGTCGTCTGAGCATTGTGATTTCTTTGTGGTAGGCGGTGGTGGAGTTGTTTTTGGCTTAGAGAAGCGATGAAAACAAAGGGCTTTTGTTGTTATGATGGCTTTATGAGTGTGATGTGAAAATAAAGGGAGAGGTCTTTGTATGGATTCTTATTTTGGTGATAGAAATAAAAGCCAGCGGGAGAAATAGAAAAAGAACAGGTAACGTCTTTTGTTGCTGTTTCTTCTTCGTCTTGGGTCTTGAGTATGAGATGTTGTTGCAAGGGTCGCATGAGACCAGAGATGGGTAAACATAATGCGGAGCTGTTTGTGAATTAGCGAGATTGATTGGCTATAGCCACATTCACCCACCACCATACTCCCTACTCCGTAGCCTCACTGTAACCAAGCAATGCAATCTTCATTACATGAGAAAATCTCAAACATCAAACATCAATTCTTTCATGTCATCTATATAACGTGATACCTCGTATCGATATGTCGATCATCTATTATAAATGCCTTCAGCGCCTTCAATGCTTTGGTATATGGAAAACGTGTCAAAATGAAATCTCATGCATGGGATGGATATATCAGCATCCCAGCCAAATGAACCGCGAATAACAAAAGAACGAACAAAAATCGCCTTCACGGTGATATACTGAACCCAGACGCATACACATTTTCCGCCTCCCACTTCAGAAAGTCGGGCAGGTCGTGATCTAGGTTATAACCCATCGGTACCGTATCCGGAATATCGGCTTCGCCAGCGCCCATATGAACCACGAGAGGCATCATCGGGCTCGGTGGTAGGCTGTCTTCCGAGCTGTGTGACGAAGGGCGTTTGGGTCGTCCTTCGCCAACCCATCGTTTTAGCCCTGTGCTGTTATAGAACTTAGCTTTGTCGAGAGTCTGGCCGGGCGCCGGGGCGTTCCAGAACCCGGAGGGGAACTCTGCACCCACCGGGATCGGCAGGTCAATGTCCGTGTCGATGGTTGAAGGCGTCGACGAGAGAGTGCTGTGAGCCGAAGACCTCATTGACGGCGTATGCTCTGACACAGAAACAGCCACGGGTTCTGGCTCTGGCTCTGGCACGTCTTCGGGTATCAGCACCCCATATGTCTCAAAGCCAAACGTATCGAACCACGACGTGATTTCCTCCACCTGCTTTGTGTCCTCCTCGCTCGACATGTCTTGGAGGAAATCCCCGGCTCCTCCCAAGATTGCCATCTGGAACGCTGTCCAGTCTAATGTGTCGTCCATGGTCTTGACTCCTTTGCCAACCTCGGCTTTGGCTAGGGTGATAGGTCCATGGCGGAAAGATGGTTTTGTGAGGGTATATGGTGTACTCTTGAGGTAGAAGAACTCATCGTTCTCTTCCATCTTCATATTGGTGGTTTCAGTGGCCGGTGGGCTGGCTGGAGGCTCAATGCTTGCCTCGTCTTTCGCTGTCGCCGCCACCAAGACTTCGGGGATCGATGGTAGCTTTTGGGAAGCCTCTGCACCGAAACGTGCAGGATTCTTGACCGGCACCTGGGGTGAGGTCTCTGGCGATGCGTCACTTTTATCTTTGTTACTCCCAACTGACTCATCATCCTCCTCCCCTGAGGCCCGTTTCGAAACGTCTCGGGAAACAAGATCCAGATCAGGAGTCAGGTCTGTGGCAGGGGGAGTTACTACGACCGAAACCGCCGAATTCTCCACAGCCTGTCTCGCTCTAATTCGAGATGCTAATTCGTCAAGATGGAATGGTTCAATGTCTGTCTCGGAGTTATCTGATGCTGCACTGCGAACGGAGTCGATAGAATATCGTTCTCTAGTGGTAGCGCGCTCGTCGTCCAATTGTTGTGCAGCCTCTCGTTTCTTGCGCAGTGCTTCAATGCGATCCGGTGTTAGCATCTCATCAGCTTCGATGCGCCTGAAACGCTGGCCTGTGAGAATGTCTGTCACGTTTTCCGACAAAGTCCATCTTGGCGCGCGGATCGCCGCTTTCGAAAATGAAGTCCCTACAAGGCTATGCTTCTTTCTCTGAGGTTTCTTCACCACTGACGTCCTTCTGTCTGGTGATGATCGTTGAGATGAAGTTGAAGGCGAATTTTCCCTTCTCCATGTCGAATGTTTTTGAAAGCCCGTGGGCAGCGGCATGGATTTGGAATGTTTGTGAAAGGTTGGAATTCCTGGTGGTGAGGGTGGTGAAGGTAAAACAGATAGCTGTGATGCACGTTGGGTTTCTCTAAGTGCAGATCCAAGAGCTTTGAATGCCTCATCAGTCTCACGAAATAGACGGTCAACGCTGTCTGATGACGAGCCAAGGCTTTGACCGTCGTACATGGGTTGGGCAGGCTGCCAGGTGGTTGGCCCGGCCTCGTAACCATCAGCGCCATGGTCCGACAAAGAAAGAATCGACGCCTCTGGCGAGGTTCTTTCTAGGTGTGTGCTATTGTCGTTTGCATGGACAGGGCCGAGAGGACCATTCCTAGACCGAGGGGGGCGTAGGTACCGAGATGATTGGGAGGAATGGGAGTGATGGTAGGAATGTGGGTGGGCTTGTCCGTGCTCACTTGGACAAAGAACAGGTGCAGGCCATCTGTTGGTGGGATCATTGCCTGTGAGAGCCTCAAGGGCAGCATTTCGCCCCTCACAGCGTGAAGAGCTGATAGATGGTGCTCGTGAACGTGGAGTCGGTAGAGGGGGAACTGCGTTCGCAACACGGTGTACGTCAGGTATCCTTTGAATAGTAACAGGCGTTGCACCTTTCTTTGGAACTGGTAGACGTGACTTGGCCTTGTTGGTCTTTCTTTGTGAAGACTTGGCGCAACAAGAACTTAAGTCCTCGCATGAATCAGTGAGATCTTCATGCCGATCGCGACCACGATCTCTGATATTGGGCTGTGACCGTTGAGGAGTTATAAGTCGCCGTATCAAGCCAGGCATCTTGGCTTGCCCGACAAAGGCAGATGATGGAACGAAGAGAATTCAAAAAACGGTTTCACATAGTTCTGAAGCAAAGAAAGAAGAATCATGAAAGAAGTGCGTTGAAAAGGGAGTTTGTCGAGCAAATGCTGGTAAGTATATGCTCTAGATGAGTGGATGCGATCTCATTCTGTGTCGCCGGATTCGAGGCTGTTTTAGATGGGTCTAAAGTTCAACGGACCCGAATGCGGAAACCAGATGCGATTTTGGCCTGCAAACAATTCAACTGCCCAGATGTCGCAGGATTTATCAGTAGATATATACCTCAGGACGCATACGGTGCGATGCACTCAGAGAATGGGCTCTTGGTGAACTCGTGTGATCCTTCCTCTGTCTGTAAGCCTATCCTCAATCATGGTGTTGTGGAGCAACAATGGCCCCCAGATGCATGCAAGCAAAGTCCTACCAATACAGGCAATCTGTATATGGTCTACTGCCGTGCTAATTGGCCGTTGGTTGATCGTGGCTGATGCTATTCAGGGCTGTTCGTTCAGGCCTGCGAGAAGCAGGAAACAAGATGTCTTGCTTTGAATGTCGAGACCCGGTCATCGTATCCAGCTTGTGCAACAACTCCCATCCACTCACTAATCATCAGTGGTTCATTCGAGTTCCGGATATCGAATAACCGGACCCGAGTAAAGGGCCCGTACAACACATCAAAGTCGCTACCCGTCTGGATAAAGCGTCTTGACGTCGGAGACAAGTTGAGAGCCCACGACGTCCTGTAACATCACAGCAGTGGGTATCAGGCGGAGCGGGATGATGCAGTAGTAGAAACGATCCTCCTGTCAGCCTGCGTATGCATTGTAACCCTTAGAACTCGGTAGCCTGCAGTGCTAACCTGAAGAGAGAGCCCTGATGTCGGCGGTAACTCGAAATGCCCTAGGAGCTTGTATCGTGTCGAATGACTGTCTTGGCAATGGACGGCTGATCTACCAGGCCCTGATGCTGATCTTCAGGTGGAGAACGGGAAAGGAAAGTTTCCCGCGTGCATTGACGGGCGAACGATTAGCGATGGGTACCTATCGTTAGATCCGACAGTTTATTGTGTCTTCATTCCAATTCCGAGCGGTGAACCACCGACGGCTTCTTGCATTAGGAGAGTCATGGCATCGTATCAGAATGATTTGACTGCATCAAGACAGCGGTGAAGATTAATTGACAAGAGCTTGAGGTCACAATGACAGAACAATTGATCGGTAGTCGAAGCGTGGCGCAGTTGAAGTGATGTTGTATTTGGTGGGTTCTTCTTCCACGGAAGGAATCGATCCTGCCCGTGATGGATGGATAATAGCCTTGTTCGTTCCTGGCGCACCTGCCTTTCTCGGACACGGCAGTTAAAAATCACTTCCTGAGCCTCAATAATGCAGAACATTTCATGGGGGCCAATAGAAGCTCAATGAAACAAGAATACTCTATATATTTGGATCCTTGATGCACATGCAATATATTTATGCTCCTGGTATTTTGTTAACAATTTTCGGAGTTGCCCAGCTTCGGAGGCATTAGAGGACCATAGCCCCCAACAACACCAAGGTCAATCCCTGGGACAGTATCCGTTTATATTCTTCAACGGAACTCAGCTGAGTTTAATTTAAATATGATCCACGTTTCGGTAAATTCGTTTCCGTCCTCTCAACCTCATGGTCAAGGCATGTTCCAGGATGCTATTCCTCACGGCTGGTACAAGCTCTCCAGGGAGTCGGTCATCAGCCGATAGGAACACAGTGAAGTAATTCTCTCATACTCGTGCTATTCCGAGCATATCAGACATTGGTACGAGTGGGCTTCGACCACATGAAACAGAACTGGACCCAACTTCTTGCCGGGGTTTCCATGCAGTTGTCAAGATTGTCATCACAAGAGGCTACAGGCTAAGATCCGACGTTGCTAGACCCCAATCTATTCTCATGGACTGGCCTATGGGTTGAGTTATAACATCGGGAGCAATGTTGTAGAAATGATATTCATGTATTCAAATGAACCTAAATATAGACCAAAGCCATGCAAATTCGTCGAACTCCTTTTTATGTATTCCATAACCATCATTCATTTACAGCAAAAAGTCCCAATAACTCATAGCAATAAACCGACCTGCAGTACTTCCGTAAGATCTTGTAATTCATAAAAGTGCCTCTCGTTTCTCATATATAGTTTTGTGTCTCCGTATCGTATGTGCTTCTAGACGACCAAACCGAAGAATTGGCTGAATCATGACCGGTTATTTTTGTTCGTGTGTTTACCCTCAAGGCAGACGGTTGTATCGTTTAATCGTTCGTGGTGTAGCAATGCGCATCATCTTGGATACTTCATAGGCAGGCCTAGGTGCTCTCTTCTCATCAAGTAAAGGCTCAAAGTCGTCATGCAGCTCAACATATGTAGGCTTCTTTCCAAATTTCGTCTTTGCCCATGACCTCAGAGGGCCGAAGAGACAGTCATGACAAGAAATCTTTCTGTTGTTCTTGGTGGTGGTGGTGGTGCTGTTTGTGGTGCATGGCTTAGAGGACATGATAATTTTGATCTCTTTGTGCTGACTCATGGTGAAGAAGGAAAGGCTGTCGCTCTGCTCAGCAGGTTTGACAGATAGTAATGTGGTCAAAGATAATGATGGAGGTGAGGATAATGATGGTGTAGAAGAATGAAATGTGTTGAAGAAGCTGAACAAATGGAAACAGGTGGGATGAGGCCCCCTTTTCAGCACAGCATCGCATGCACATATTCTGCGATAGATGTAATGATGCCAGAGGAGGCTGGATCCATCATTCCGGCCACGATAGCTTCGACGTAGGGCATGTTCCAGATTGCTTCATGCTGCATTCCGTTGGTGGATCAAGGGAGACAAGGGATTTCCAAAAAGGTTTCTCCATCGACCAGTAGCAAGACAGAATAGTTAGCAGTCAAAAAAGGTATGTGAGACATGAGTGGTTGGGTGAGACAATTTCTTCACATTAACGTCCTTTTGTGAAGAACTTTTCCAGTCAATATATCTAATCTGCTTCGCCAGCCTCCTCTGCCTCATCATCCTCATCATCGTCCTCATCGTGCGAGATGAATGGAACGAACCGAAAGTCCAAGAAGCTTCGCTTGCCACCTTCAATATCTACCATGAATTGCAGACTCAGCACCCCCTGACCATCCCCTCGTAGACTAACCTTAGTGGCAATCCGCATTGCTTCTGTTGAATTCTTGATAAAGTCAAACTTGTAAGCTTGCGACCAGCGTTCCTGTATGTTGAAGGTTTCGAGAAGGTCTCTTCCACGCGCGAAGTCCACTCCTGAGCTTCCAAGATCCCCGACACCAGCGAGAGACAGAAATGGTGAGGTTTTAGTGGTTGTGATAGTTAGCTTTGTCGGTGCTGTTGGAGAAATCTCCGCAAGAGAATCGAGTAGTGTTCGAGATTGCATAATGATTTTGAAAGACAGATCGTTGCGGTCAAATGGAATATCATCAGGTATTTCTGGTAGATAGGTTGTCAATGACGCTGTCGTCTTAACGCCAGACTCCTCGATTGTGATCTTGAATGGATCACCTTCCTGGCCATACTGCAGAGTACAGGTGCCAGAAATACCAAGAGTTTGGTTACTGAAAGCATCAGGCCGATAGTTCCGAAGATTGCTGCGATAAGGATCCTGGTCTGCTTTTTGAGCTCGTGTGGCCACGTCTACGGCTCCAAATATTTGGAGTACTTCGAGAACAGAAGATAAAGAAAGTTGAAAATTAGGAAGCTCAGGTGGATTGTCGCCATCCTGAGCAGGCAAGTTGGCTGTGTATGATGAGAAGAGAGCTTTGTCGAGAAATGCAACTCCTGATGATTGTCAGTTGTGGTCTATCCTAAGGATAGCTGTCAAACTGACCTTGCATCACCCGTGCATGGTCAGCAGCGAAACGAACACCATCCTCTGTAATTTGAACATGAACTCTTGGTGCAAAGTTGATGCATCTGAGAAGTTGATACAGTGGCCTGGTCGAAGTCGCAACTGCGCGGAAGATTGGCTGAGCGTCTGGAGCCATTTCGAGATTGTGATTGTGGTAGATTGAGGATGATGTGTGGATAAAAGTACGAAAACTGGCAGAAAAGCAATAGGCGCCTGTAGTAGCGTCTTCTCTTGATTGCTCCAACTATTTTACACGAAACCGATCGAAATGAGGACTTTTGGGTATCTTAGACGTAGACTCCGACCGCACAGAACATATAGACCACTCCGAAACTGTCGAAAGTAAGTAACTGAGAAGATGATGGACAGTCGATGGCCAACGTACGCTATGGCGATAGAGGCTGGAATGCCTAGTACGGGAACGTTGACGATTGTGCGGTCTAGAACCAGTCAGTAGGCAGAAAAACAGATGAGAGTCATGACACTTACTCAGGGCAAAGACGCCGGTGAGAGAGAATCCGAGGAGTAGCAAGAAAAAGGCGACCCAGAACTGGCTTCCTTTGCTCACAGTAGGGAAGAAGGGACTGCCAGCAGCAGCTTGCCAGACCTCAGGCAGCGAAGAATCCATAGGCTAAATTGGAAAGAAGAATGGAGTGTGGTTTGTGAGGGCGAGTAATGGGTGTTCGCGAGAAATTGACGTGTCGCGGTAGAAAAGTTGAGGTAAAGGTGTTGACTTGACAAACTGCTTTGTTAGGAGATGCTCTGGGGAAGCTTCATGAGCTTACGATGGCGCATCGTGTCCATAGACAAATAGGGTTTAGTGCGTGTGTGCCCCTGTCAGCTCCTGCCTCAAGCTGGAGGGGCCCACATTGAATGACATAAGCAGCGCACGGACATTCTCGACGCGCTTCACTCCGCTGTCATGATACTCCATTCTATCATAACTCACTTGCTCCCTAATTAACTTTCAAAGTTGAGAACCCTACAGTTTTCCTGTTGCGATCATGTCAGAAGAAAGTAAGTCTTATCAAATATGCGACCGCGGCAACGATGGAATTACTCACAATATCTCACTTAGACGGCAAGCGCAAAGCCGAGGAGGAGCCATCGTCTCCTACCCCATCGAAGCGCATTAAGCAAAATGACTCGGCTGAGCCTCCGGAGAAGAAGCCGGAGATCAAGAGGATTCCTTTCCCCGAAAAGGTCAGTTTGTCAGCAAACCTCATACATATATCATGTACTCACATGGTTATTACAGCCCGCCGTCATCGAAGAGCGCAATGGCGAAATCGAATTCCGAGTAGTCAACAACGACAACGAGCGCGAATCACTCATCATCTTAACTGGACTCAAGTGTATCTTTCAAAAACAACTTCCCAAAATGCCTAAGGATTATATTGCGCGACTAGTTTACGACCGAACACATTTATCGATTGCCATCGTCAAGAAACCCCTTGAAGTTGTTGGAGGAATCACATATCGCCCATTCAAGGGTCGTCGTTTCGCCGAGATTGTTTTCTGTGCCATTAGTTCTGACCAGCAAGTCAAGGGATACGGCGCCCATCTCATGTCGCACTTGAAGGATTATGTCAAGGCGACAAGCGACGTGATGCATTTCCTCACCTATGCCGACAACTACGCTATTGGTTACTTCAAAAAGCAAGGTTTCACCAAGGAAATCACCCTCGACAAGAAAGTCTGGATGGGCTACATCAAGGACTACGAAGGCGGTACAATTATGCAGTGCTCGATGCTGCCGCGGATTCGATATCTCGAAATGGGTCGCATGCTCCTTAAGCAGAAAGAATGCGTTCAAGCCAAGATCCGCGCTTACTCCAAATCACACAATATCCATGCTCCGCCGAAGGAGTGGAAGAACGGAATCACCGAGATCAACCCTCTTGATATTCCTGCCATTCGAGCATCAGGGTGGTCCCCTGATATGGACGAACTCGCCCGGCAACCTCGCCATGGGCCCAACTACAATCAACTTCTTCACTTACTCAACGATCTACAGAACCACAACTCAGCCTGGCCATTCCTTGTGCCTGTTAACCGCGACGATGTAGCCGATTACTACGACGTTATCAAGGAGCCTATGGATCTTAGTACGATGGAGAGCAAACTTGAGGCCGACCAGTACCTCACGCCTGAAGATTTCATCAAGGACGCCAAGCTTGTTTTCGACAACTGCAGGAAGTACAATAATGAGAGCACTCCCTATGCGAAGTCGGCCAACAAGCTCGAAAAGTACATGTGGCAGCAGATCAAGGCGATTCCTGAGTGGTCACATCTGGAGCCTGAGAGATAGAGCTCTCGTCCAGCTAGTAAACCAAAACAAAGGAATCGCATCCGCATCAGACTTCGGAGATCTTCGGGGCACACAGTAGAGGTGTAGCTATTGGGATGTCTTTTATAATTTATCTGGGGGGTAAAGGGTTAATATTAGCGAGGAGTTTTTGGATTCTGGTAGCAATGTAATGAATACCATGCTTTATGTTAAAGTAGCTATCTTTGTAGTATGTAGTACATATGTCGAGTCTCTCTAACATCGTAGATGAGCCGAGTTGGTGAGATTTGATACTGTGTAAGCCGGAGTAACCAGAATGCATAACGAACGGGCTCAGAGTATCCTTTCGATCGGAGTTTAACAAATCGTAGACCAACAGCTCTTTGATAGCATAATACATATTCGGAATGTGAGGCACAGCATGACAGCTGTAAGTCAGGCTTGCTGCATGTCATGAATCTCGTAGCCCGCGTTGGTGCTACACAGCAATGACGGGAAGGCCCATTATAGAGCGTGTAATGCCAAGTCATACTACTATCATTCAATGAATGTTGCCTCATAATCTAATTATTTCATCGACTATCAACCAAGATCCGGGTTGCCATTCAACAAACTTCGTGTCTTGCGTCAGCTGGTCCAGCATTTATAAACCAGATTTTGGGACACGAGCACTAACAAATGACTAGGATCTAGTGTCCGGCCTGATGGTCTAGCGGTATGATTCTTGCTTCGGGATTGACATCTCAGTTCTCAAAAGAGGACTAAAGTTTGCGAGAGGTCCCGGGTTCAATCCCCGGTCAGGCCCTTTCTTTTGCACGTCTCACCTATTTCCAGTGAGATCTTTTTTCTTTTTCCTAATTCAGGACATCAAATTCAAGCTCGTGAGATACTGAGACCTCCATGTGATGTCGGTGTGGACCGGTGGTGATGGTGAAGTGAAAAATGGATCCAGCTAATCTTGTAATATGTTTAGTGATTATTCTGGTGAGATGATAGCAGTTGCCAAGCACTTCTGTAATACATCTGCTCTAACGTAACTATACTCGAGAGTTTATTTGAGAGGAGCTTGAGTATAGAATGACATCTTCGTTTGAGAAACATTTCCTCTGTAGGTTAAGTAGGGCTTTCAGACAGTTTGGACCTTGTAACTATACCCTTCTTCATATTGACAGACTACATTTATAACATTCACATTGCGGACTCGGTTAACATAGAAACCCTTTTATAAACAGGTATAAGTCGCTGGCTATCTATCAACAAGCCCGTATGATTCAAATGTGACCAGCACAAGCACCACGGCGAAGAGAACCAGATCGGGAAAGCCGCCTCTATCCTTGCCAATCGAATCGAATGTCAAGCAACAAACATTCTATCAACCAGATCCATAATGTTCAATTCCCATAAAAATCATAAAGATATTTCCCCCGTTTACTGTTTCCCAATCGCCAGACACCATTATCCATGATGTGGATAGGCAGACAAAGAAAAATGCAAAAATGCAAAAATGCAAAAAAAACAAAAAGTAATAGATGTCTTGCGTGGTGTGTCTCGTATGGTCGGTCGCTCGTCGTCTACCCTTGGATGCCTCGGCAGAGACAGGGATGAAACATTGGTCATGCTTGCATTTGAGGCTACGGGCTCGTGCCCCGATGATGAGGCTGGGCGTGTCTGATCGCTTTGTTGGATAAAAAGGCTTCACCGAGAAGGTGACGAAGCCAAGAGGGTATAATTCGTAAAGAACAGTTGCTTTCCTTTGCTTGATTTTTGTCTTTTAATTTCGTTTCATTTTTTTCTTCTTAGCTTGATATTCAAACATTAGAATTATCTGCGCGTCCTGAACTAGCATCGCTAACAGGCAGACGGAGATCTGAAAAGGTGCGACGTGTCCATGACGCACGCCACTGCCGGTTGTCAATTAGGTGGCGCCGCAGGGAGGATGTAGAGCGCAGGCTTGATGTCTGTGGTTGTGTCTGTGTCTGCATCGGCGTCTGCGTCTGCGTCTGTTGGGGACGATTAGGGTCCTCTGACTGTAGTGTGCGGCGGAGGATGCGGTGAAGGGATTCGGGGATCTCATGCCATTGGCCAGCTCGGGCAGTGCTGAGCAAGCCTGGAGGGAAGAGAGCTGCAGGGACAGTGTCGCTGTCGTGAAAGATGTGGTCGTTCAAGTAGTTGATTTCACCAGATTCAATGGCGTTCTTTAGCCACTGCTCCCATTCCTCGTCGAGAACAGCTGAAGTGTCTCCGGCGTCACGTCTCGCAACACCGTCCCTGAGGCGCTCGTTCAGTTCGACACCCACACTATCCAGCTCGTCCTCGCTCTCGACCTCCATCATTTCGTTGTACAAATCGTCAATAGCAACGCCTTCCACCTCAACGGACTGATCTCGGTTGGCGCGGGGCAGGTGTTCGATATCGGCCCAGTCAGGGAAATCGTCGGCGGTGGTGTCATGAATAACATATCCCTGCTCCTTCTCGTACTTCTCCTTGGCCCATTTTGTTCCCTCCCACTTGGTCAAGCCTGCGATTTCGGCTCCGGTAAGTTTGAGGCTGTCGAAGGCGCGGAAAAGTCGTCGGTGCCATGGCCAGCGAGAGAGACGAATGCGATGGGTGTGGTGAGTGTAGTCGAGGCCGGGGTACTTGGCTTCCTGGGTGTCGAGGTGGCCGTAGAAAGCGTGCGTTTCCTGACGAACCTCTGGAATCAAGTTGCGTTGGAGCAGAGCATGGAAGTTCTGAGGGTCGTTGCTCTTGGGACGAGGGAACATGCACTCGTAAACGAGCTGGTCAACGGGACGGCCCTTCATGGTGGTGATGGAGCAAGGCCGATGTCGGACAGGTTAAAATAGGTAGAGGTTTGTCGAAGAGGCTTTAATTTGGTGTATGACAGTCGTTGCTCGAAAAAGTTGGGAGTAGAAATATGGTCGTTCACGTAATCTCGGTTGTGTTGTGTTGTCGATAGTCCTCTGTACGAGGCAGCAGTGTGACACGTATTGCTCAGGATCAGATAAGGTAGGCAACCAGGAAAGATGAAAAGTCCAAGTGAGGATTTCAAAACCAGGCTGAGCAGTGGGATCTGTATGTTCGGGCGTTCTCGGCGGGGGTGGAATCAGGCAAGGAACGGCAAGGCCGAAGAGGCTTTTGCGACAGAGAGATACGATAGGTAAGTTGCTAGAGTTTAGCAGACTCTCGTAGAAGGCTGAAAGTAAATTTGAGTGTAGATTCCACCGTGAGAAAGAAAAGAGGAGAGAGTTGTTTGTGAGACCAGGGAGGGAAGTGACAAGTTAATATGGATGCGAAGGACGGTATGCTCATGTATTGGCATGCATTTAATGCATTGGATAAGAAAGACAAGACTCTAACTCCACGGCGTCGGGAACAGACCCTCCATCTTCTTTTTTTCAGGCGGCGGCGGGTTCTTTTTTTCTTGTCTGGCGCCCCTCCTTCCATCTTGGCTTGGTGCCAGGCTAAGGTCCTTAGTAGGCCAGGGCAGCCCCCAGTCCCAGGGACCAGAAGCGGGCCTGAGTGGTGCCAATAGCATCCCCCATCGGGAGCCTACAGGACATAGAAGGGTCACTTGATAGGCTGAGGATGATTCTGAGGCCGGGACCTAATGCGCCTGGATTAAAGCTCAACTCTCAGGGTGTAGTGAGTTGAGGGTGTGTAAAGAAGTGTAAGCGGTCTACAGGTCAGCAATTCTGTCTGTGGTTACAAAGAACCCGAACCTATTAGATTTGTGTAGCAGTCTGTTTGTTGTTTGTTTTCTGTTGTTGTTGTTGTTGTTGTTGTTGTTGTTGTTGCTGCTGCCATTGCTGTTAGATCTCTTAATAGTACATAGCCTATGCATACTTGCAGTATTCTAGTCTGCCACTTGGTCATTTGTTGGCCATTGATTCCCTTGTCCGTGAACTGCGTGTAACCTGTTCATTTCAACGCTTGGACGAATGATGTTGCAGGCATTAAACAGAAACGTCATCAGAAATCTAGTATTTATCCATCATGTTTACGATTTGAGGGATATATATCTTTGTATCTACCTGATACAATGGGGGTTTGTCACACAAAGTGCAGCAGCTCTCACTCGATGCACTTTATACACCCTACCAGCTGACCATATACAATTACACATCTTGCAGACCCAAATGAAAATGACTTCTTTTACGAATACTTAAACTCAAAACCTCATGTAAATCTGATCATCACCACTAACTAAACCACTGTTCTCGTGGTTGGTCGTCACGAGATTGGCCCAACAAACCCAGAAATCCGCGAGTCACGCGCAGAGAACGATCCTTTTAGCTCCACTACATCTCTTGATTATCCTCGCTATCTCCATCTCATGCGCCTCTGCTAACGTGATGTGATATCGCATTTTATCCGCTCCCTCGGTTATCACTGAACCTTGCCTGTTCGTTTTTGTCATTCTCACGACCGGAACGAAGCCGGTGCGGGCCGGGCATGATAAACTTCGATAGCATGGAGTTTTGCATTACATGGGGGATGGTGTGCTGAAACTTGCACTCAATTTAAGCAATTCTGACTGTTACAGAACTCGAACCTCAGGCGCAGGCTGGGGAGACTTGTCAAAGCTCTTCATGGGCTCAAGACCCCATCGTCCAAACATGGCGGCGTCCTCATCCCAGCCATTGCACTCCGTCGTGAGCATCTTCTCGCCTGTAAAGATAGCATTCGCACCCGCCATGAAGCACAAGGCCTGCTTCTCCTCCGACATGGTCTTGCGACCCGCCGCGATGCGGATGATGGTTGAGGGCATGATAATTCGCGCCGTGGCGATAGTTCGCAACATGCTCGTGAACTCAACCATGGGTCGATCGCCCAGCGGCGTGCCCTTGATGGGGACCAGTGCGTTGACGGGGAAGCTCTCCGGGTGACTTGGGAGTGTCGACACGGTGTGAAGAAGACCAACGCGATCTTCGCTGGTCTCACCGAGACCGAGAATTCCACCTGAGCACACCTTGATACCAGCGTCGCGCACGTGGCTCAGCGTCTGTAATCGCTCGTCGTAGCTGCGTGTCGTGATGACAGACGGGTAGAACTCGCGACTAGTGTCGACGTTGTGGTTGTACGCCGTGAGGCCCGCGGCCTTGAGCTCCTTTGCCTGTTCTGCATCGATCATGCCCAGCGTCACGCAGACCTCCATACCCATACCCTTGACACCCTCAACCATAGCCTTGATGTTCTTCAAACTGTTCTTGCGACCGCGCATATCTCTCCATGCGGCGCCCATGCAGAATCGGGTGCTTCCCTTCTCTTTGGCTGTTCGCGCAGCTGCTAGTACGCTCTCGACGCTCTCGACTCTCTTGGCGGGAACCTTTGTGCCTTCTTGGTAACGGGTGGATTGGGCGCAGTAAGAGCAGTCTTCAGTGCAGCCGCCTGTCTTGATGTTCATCAGAGTGCAGAGTTGCACTTCGGCGGGATTGTGCCATCGACGGTGTACGGTGCTCTAAGAGTATGTGTTAGTCATGGTGTCGCTCTGTGAGATATGTCCATCAATTGAGGTAAACATTGAACGGCAACAGCAGTCACAATCACGATAGAATGAGTAGAGATGAACTTACAGCTTGGTATGCCAGCTCAAGGGCAGGCTGGTAGTAAATGGCCGCAATCTCCTCCTTGGTCCAGTCATGTCGAACCTGAGTCGCCGTGACAGCTTCCCTCAGAATCTGCTTCCTCTTCTCAGCCCTCTGGTTCTCAATCGCTTCATTAGCTCCAGCCGGAGGAGGGGGCGGCTGCGAAGGTCGAGGATGGAAGTCAACAACTGTTGACATGGCCCGGGAATGCTGCCATCTCGCCGAAGCGGGGAGAGACAAACGGTTACTGGGTGTAACCTGTCGAAGGGCCCTAAGACGGAGAGATGTACCGGGCTTCATTGTGACAAAGATAATGATAAAAGGAATGAAAATAGAGAATGTGAGATGAAAGAAGTGAGTGAATTGGTCAAAGTCAATCGAGAGAGGGACAGCAGATTAGCTGTGAGTGAGCTGCAGCAGCATGAGGCACTAAACCAAGACAAGATATGTACAGTCGCTATGTACAACACCATAGACTAAATCGAAAGAGCTCAAAACTCTAACATTATGAATGGACCAGCTCTTGTTGGTGAGCTCTACGGCTACGCCTCACTCATGCCCCCACGGCCGACCTCGGTCAGTCTCCGGTCCTAAACACAAGCAATTACATACGTACATACAGAACATCCATGCTACAGCTCTCAACTCTTGGGGATATATGCCCCGGTAGTCTCGGCTTTCGGGAGGCTTTCTAGACTGTTGAATTACCATGGAATACCGTCCTAAACCGCGTCTACCGAGATCCACTAGAACCTGGCGATGATCATCTACGACGGGGGAAGGGATGCAGATGGGAATGGAACCATATGATGCTGTAGCTCAACAGACCTGACTGTTGAACGTAGATCATAATACCAGCTTACACCCTACAATTCCATGTCTCTCAAGCACTGTTATAAAGCTGTAAAGGTGAGGCTCCATCTTTCGGCCCGTTACCCGTGAACAACGGCATTCATTTTGTTGAAAAAAGAATCTTGGCCTGCTACGAGACCCCTGATGGCAATTCGACATTTCTCGTTGGCTCGCCTAGTGAGAGGGGTTTTGGGATTTTGGTTGAGCTTGATGAGGGGCCAGACTCTGAGGAACCCTTGTAGCTTATAACCCCGGGAGAAGCTCGCTCTGGACCGGCTTAGCTACCGTGATCGCGGCACTTTAATGGAGCCATGGCGTAATCGTGGGGTTGCTCAGTGGAGGAGGCTGTTTTGTTGTCAGAGCTGTTTTGGTAATGGTAACGAGAAACAAAGCTACAGTTGAAGTTGTATAAGGACCTTGCTCTGTCAGATAAAATGCCAAACTTGGTAAAAATAAATGCTTGTTGCTCCTTGGAGTATATGTATTCACAGTCATTATCTCCCTCAGTCTATCCAGACGCCATATTCTGCAAACCCTATATCTCGTTATATCCAAGATAGATCCATATGGAAACCCAAAATGCTCAATATCGCTCTCAGTGCTCAACACTTGACATGCATACCAATCTCGGTATTAAATCCATAACCCAGATTAAGGGTACGCCGGCTCAGCATACCGTCTCCCAGAAACCCCAAGGGGACTGGTCCCCCGCTCATCAGGCGGCATGCGCTTCTCCCATCTTTTCCTCTCAGATCGCGGATCCCATCCGGGATAGTCGCGTCTTCGCTCGGCATCCGCATGGCTGCTAGTCCGTCTCTCCATGTCTGGTCGGCGCAGGTACCGATCACGTCTTTCTTCTTCTCTTTCCCGGTCGAGTTCCCGCTGCCGACCCCTGTCGCGAATTCGTTCTCGCTCGCGGTCTCGTTCCCTTTCTCTATCTCGCTCTTCGCGCATTCGTCTTGATCGCTTGAAATCTTCGTCGCTGGACTCTGCTTCTGAGGAAGCTCCTGATATGTCGGAGTAGCTTCTGCTGAGTCGAGATGGGGGAAGTCGGTCTCGGCTTCGGCGTCCGCGGGACGAGTCGGTGTTGTAGGATGGGGCTCTAGGTGGGTTTCTGGTACGATCTGGGTTGCTGCTGAGTCCGTTGGGGAGAATGTTTGAGACCTTTTCAGTCAGCTTCTCTCGCAGGCTGGGGCTGTGTGTTGATCTTCGGCGGGTGGAATCGTCTGAAGCTCTCCCATCAGCGCGATGGGGCCGGAATGTTGGGGGCGGGTTGCTAGCAACAGGAGGCGGGCGATCATTCGTTGGTGAATATCGACGAGACGTCGGCGAAGGCGGGCTTGCTTCAGGTCTTCTCTTTGCGCGAGGAGGAACCGGCTCATCATCACTTGAGTCTGAAGAGTAGTGCCTGGGCTGACTGTGTCGACGAGGCGGTGCGGGCCGCTTCGCATGAGGGTCGAGATAAGACCCCGGGGGCGCATGCGGTGCATGTGGTGGTACGTCTGGCGAAGGTTGCTGGTTATAATCGGAGAAGCTTCGTCTTCGGGCATGTTCATCAGAGCGGCTGTTGTACCTCTCAGGTGAAGGTCTGGTTGGTCGCCCTCCTGCATGTCTGCCTGGCACATGATTGTACAACGGTCGTTCAGGCCTGGCTCGGGTTCCAGGAAAAGCACTTCCTCTCACGTGGGAGTAGGCGAACTTGGGCTCTGGTCCTTCCGGAGGTTCACCCGGCCCAGTTGGTTCTCGTGCTTCTCTGTATGCCTCCCTCTCTCGAGCGTTTGCTTCTTTTCGTAACTTCTCGGCGCACGACTTATGCCATCGATCCACCTCGGCGTCGGCTTGCGTTGGGAATACAGTTGGAGGTAGTTCGGCTGGAAAGTCTTGGCCGGTCTCGGGATGTTTTAGCTGCCAGTTCTTGACAGCGAACTGTAAGAAAGGAACGTGTTCCTCGGGACCGAGAAGGATCTCGAGAGATTCCCATCGTGAGAAGCCTCGAGCGGTGAGGGCAGGTATTGAAGGTGGTGCGAAATCATCGTCGGTTGGTTGTAGTGTGTGTTGACATCCAGTAACTTGCCAGATGTATGAGATGGACTCGTGTGGCATTTCAAATAAAGCTTTTAATGTTAGGTATATGTCGCACAAAGCCACTATGGAACTTACAGTCATAATCGCCTCCAACAGCCTTGTAGAAGGCGGCCAGCTTTTCCGGGGTAAGGTGACAAACGGTTTTATCGCCTATCTCGAGTATCTATTATGACGTAAGGTGGTTAGTATGCGATCTTTAGAATATTGACAATTTTGGAACCAAGTGGTTAAAGAGAGGGTGCGTGCATACAATATGACGACTAATAGCTCTTAATAGAGCATCTAATAGCTTCGAAGGGCTTTTATCCTTCTCATACATATACGAATACTCAATAGCCGGAGGCGGCGGGGTTGATGAAGTTGCGCCCGGCGGGGCTTCTGTCTTTGGAGGGGCCGCCATAGCTGAATAGCAAAAGGCGAATAGTGAGGTAAAAGATGAAGGTGATAAGAGAGGTTGTCGAGAAAAAAAGGTCACGATGAAGGTGCGCTCACATCCAGGGCAGATCGCGGGGAAACGTGGATGGCGGTCAGCGGGTCGATATCGATATCCAAGATGGACAAGTTGTAATGATGCCGTAAACGAGGACGATGGTGCATTCGACAAGACTCTTCAGAGCAACGGAGGGAAATAAAAAAGTAAAGACGGCGATAAAAGTCGCA
Organism: Fusarium oxysporum f. sp. lycopersici 4287; assembly: GCF_000149955.1. Taxonomy (NCBI): domain Eukaryota; kingdom Fungi; phylum Ascomycota; class Sordariomycetes; order Hypocreales; family Nectriaceae; genus Fusarium; species Fusarium oxysporum. Next base: position 5,336,635 of record NC_030986.1, read on the forward strand.
AAAGTGCACAGTAGCACAGACCCGATCAAGTCCCGTCAGGTTTGGGTTGGGATCCAATACCTTATATGAAATGGAGCCCAGCTGATGAATGAAATGACAATGACAACCTAAACTACCTGAGCCAAAAGGTAAGGCAAGGCAAGGCAAGGCAATGCCAGGCAGAGTTGACCGGGGTAGACTTGGCGAAGAAGTGGGCAGAAAGACGAGGATCTTCTTATTTATTCAAGGGGAAGGGGAAAAGAGCACGGGCACAAGAACAAGGCAACGGTAAACAAGGCACAAAGAGACAAGAACAGAAGACAGAAAAAAGACGCTTGCTACTGCTGCTGCTTGTGAGAGAGAGAGGAAAAGAGTTGGTTCCATGATTTGACTGGTCTTTTACATGGGGGACATGGATGTGCCTGGGAGACTGCGGGTGGCTGACAAAAGGTTGCTCTAGCAGATACTCTGTACAGTATAGCACAATAAGCAGCTGACTCTTGTATTTTCCGGAGCTACTACCTATTCGCCATGTTGGTCTTCTGTATCCTTTTTGATTCTTCAATCTCTTTGTTACACCGCCTTGTCTTGTTAATCGTCTTTGCGGTGTTTATAACTATCCCGTCCCCCATCGGAATCTACAATAACAGCGTACTTCCGAGAAACAAACACAACAACATGTCATAACGAAAACAGACATCATATCACATCGCAGCAGCCTTCACTGCCGGCCCCTCGTGGCCTGACACGTGCATCACTGTTGTAGGCCCCGGGTGATCCCTCGCACGAGGAAGAATCTACCTTAGGTCGGGCAGTACAAAAGTCCAAGTCTAAGAAGAAGTGGATTCCTTCACTTTTATTTTCGCAACGGTCTACGGCTGTGTCAGGTAATCTAAGCCCATAACACGAAAATAGCTGTTTTCAAACCTGGTTGGTTCCCTCTTGAGGCTGAGCTGACTGTACTTTTTGCTTGCTGTGTCGCAGAAATGGTGTGCTGAACTGAACACCCCCACTAACATCTGTGAGATTATTTGACATGGACTGAATAATCTCGAAGATTCTTACATGTTCCCTTGGCGTCATTTGAGGCTGATAGATCAGTTTATTCGGATACTTTTGTGAACGGGATGGTACAACGTGAAAATGAGCAAGCATCTTGTGAAACAACCGGGCACTGATGTCATTGTTTACTCGAGGACAGGGGACCATTTTTAATTGATAGCCCAACAAAGCAAATCTGTTCCGAAAAGCCGGAGCAGACGCCGTTGAGGAGGGTTCTCTAGGGTAAGCCACTTTGACCTGTCGCCGTAGGGCAGAACCAGGGTTGACTCCACTAGCTCCAATAAGGCAACGGTCATCTCCAATTAATTTCATCACGTACTGTTGGCCTCTTCTTCTGAAAGTCAAGTAAAGTTGAGACAAGCAATCCCAAGCTTTGTGACGTCTTTGTCCACTTCTTTCACACTCCTTCTGAAATACTTCTTTGTATAATCGCTGAGCTTTGATCAGCTTCTCTTCTACACCTTTTTACGTTATTCTTGGTCTCTAACAAATCAGACCACCATGGAAGCCCTCAAATCCGCCATCACTCCCATCACGCATAACCTCCCCGCGCCGATTCGCGACTTGGGCGTTTCCATCATCGGCGAGACGTGCTACAAATCTCTACTTCTCGACGTCAACATTGAGGATGCCGATTGCATCAAGTTTGCTGTCTCCAAGGCTCTCGGCATCGGTATCATCGCCGCTTCGTCCATCGTCAAGGTCCCCCAGATCCTGAAGCTCCTCAACTCCAAGTCCGCCGAGGGTGTATCGTTCCTCTCATACCTTCTCGAGACCGCGTCGTACATCATCTCGCTCGCCTACAACTTCCGAAATGGCTTTCCTTTCAGCACCTATGGCGAGACTGCCTTGATCGTGGGACAGAATGTTATCATCTCGGTGCTTGTTCTGAACTACAGTGGCCGTGCTAGTCTGGCTGCTGTCTTTGTTGCTGCGCTTGCTGGAACTGTTGCTACACTGTTTGCTGAGAATGTTGTGGATGCGCAGACCTTGAGCTACCTCCAGGCTGGTGCTGGTGTTCTGAGCGTTGCCAGCAAGCTGCCTCAGATCCTCACCATCTTCCAGCAGGGTGGTACTGGTCAGCTCAGCGCTTTCGCTGTAAGTCAATCCCGTTTCTTGATCCTCTTCAATTATACAATTACTAATGATAATTCAGGTCTTCAACTACCTTGCCGGATCTTTGTCCCGAATCTTCACAACCCTCCAGGAGGTCGACGACAAGCTCATTCTTTACGGATTCGTCTCTGGCTTCGTCCTCAACGCCATCCTTGCTCTCCAGATGATCTTCTACTGGAACGCTCCCTCCGAGAAGGCCAAGGGCAAGCAACCAGCTGCTCCCATTGCGGCCAAGCCTGCTACTCTGACTCCTTCTTCCTCTACCACTGCTACTCCCAAGAAGAGCCCTACCACTCGCCGACGTGGTTAGATGGTTAGATTCTTTTGTGTGGTTGCGTTTGCTTTATAGACTGGATTTGTCATAGTCATTTTTAATAAGATTTCACTCTGTTACGTGCTTTGACTTTGAGTTGGTTGATTATGTGATTTTGACATGTATCTGTCGTTAAATGTTACACGAAAACGTGTGATGCTAACTACCTATGTAAATGTGTTGCACAAAACCTGCCGATAATGCTATTCGAAGCAATGGTGCAAACGGTATCCCTCCTGTATGCTACCCCAGTTGAACGCCGTTGTAATAACCCAAAATGTGTCGCTGATCCTTTCCCGTTGCCCAATTCCATACAATATCCAATCAAAACATTGATGCAGTGACTCCATTCCATGCCGCGCGTGTAGGTCGATCGCTTCGACCGGCGCATTGCAGGCATCTTCTCTGTTCGCCAAGGTTGCTCACAGAACAGCTGAAGCAAACATGCTTTCCACAGGCACCGCACGAATGATCTTCGTTATCAAGACCATCGATATCCATTCCGCCATCACCACTGTTGAGACCGGCACCGCAGTCGTCGCAGTTAGAAGGGGCAAGCTGTGTTCGGCCCAGATTGGTGATCGAAGCTGAAGGCGCTGACGAGATGCTCCAAAATCTATGAAGAGATTGTTGGTTTGATTCGGGTCGACTAGGTTCAGGTGGTGATTGAATGTTCTCAGATGGAAGCTCAGTGTGTTGATGCTGGCTCTGCGCAGAGTAAAGCATGTTGAGAGTACGTTCTAAACTCAATTAGCATATATACAGTGCACGGCTATTTAGAGCAGAACTTACGATGAATTGTCTCTTCCGAAGGTCGATTATCGCGAAATCGTTTCATGGTTCGACTGTGAAGATGAATTGGCGTCGATGCCATGATCGCGAAAGGGTTGGTGATGGAGTTGTGAAGTCGAGGAGGAGAGTCGAGGGATGAGACTGATGAGGGAGAGGCGCAGAGCTCAGAGACGGATCGCTTGCGCTTGTGGGCCATTTTGGTTATAAAGCGGAGAGAAGTTGTTGAGTGTTTAAACGAGAATCGAAACAATTAGGGTAATGTTACAATAGATGTTGGGCTGGTAAATAGATGATGAGGTGAGATAGATCAACCTCTTTACGGGAACTGAGACGGGACTGAGACTGTGGGGCTCGAGTTGGCTGCGCGACATGACGCGCTTAGATGGTGACGTTGGACGCGTTAATGGCCCACGCCAATCTTCGCGCTAGGCCTTGAGAATTTATACAGGATCACTAAACTCGGGAGTGGGGAGCACGGGAGCTGTGCACTATCTCGCAACTACTGTATTTAAGTAATCCTATAGGTAGTGGTGGTGATGCATCGGCTCTCTTTTTGATACTTTAGTCCGATTCTAAGAAATCGTCGAAAACCGTGACAATTTCTTCTCTTCACGCTGCAATACGTAACACTCCCCTCAGATGCAGTACCCAGTAGTTTAGTACCTTACTAAGATAACTACCTACGTATGTAACTCCCTTGCCTTTGGCGCGGCTTAAGTGAACAGCTTCTGCATGTTTCCAACCTGTCATTGACAGGTAATAATTAAGCTCAGCGATTGGCCATGCGTCAGCTGAGAGCCCCAGGTCTCAAATTGCTGAATTCGACTTGGTGTACACCAGAAACTGCCCTCCGAGGCTGAGCCTGGAGGTTCCCTGTCAGCTACTATACAACAAATTTATATAATATGTTCGCCGGAGAAGGCACTGTAAGTTTCTCAAGAATTGGACCCAGTTGCAAGCCATTCATACCTATCCATCTCATCACTATGGTCCAACTCTCCACAGACGCAATTGTAACCATCATTAGTACGATCCCAGGACTCCTGATATCATGTCCAAGTGCTTGGTTCGCATACGCGGTGTTGCGTCGTCGGCATGTAAATCGAAACGACATTGAGACCGCTACCATCGAGTTCATCATTGCCCAAATCAGTGCAACTCCGCTGAGGTATTGCTTTCATGTTCACTTCTGTCAGATCTCTGTTAATCCCGCGTAAATCCAGTCTCGAGTTGCCATACACGCATCAATTTGCACCCGAAGTCTTATTGCCAAGCGAAAATCTACCCCAGCTACCCCCGTCGACCCATCACAACATTAGTGGACGAAAGCAAAGACAGACTGAGACTCTGCTACCACCACGATTCGATAGGCAAAACAACTTACTACGCCCGAACCCAGTTGCAGCGTGACAAGATGGATATAAGTTGTCGGTCTTCTGGGATCAGTCTATGTTGGATTCATAAGTGTATACATATTAAAATTAGTGCTTGCATGGAATACACAATTGGATGTATTCTGTCAATTTCATGTCAATTCCTCTACTCTTCTGGGTCGTTCACCTATATCACCAAGTCTTAGAGCTAAAGCTGAAGTATATGTAACTAACAGTGGAGATGAGGCCTCCCCACGTTCAAGACGGGAACTAAAATAGTCCAAGCTTGGATTCCCGTCAACGGCATCCCAAGCGCTCATCGCAGTATAAGGCAATCCTCGCTCTGGACTACGATACCAGACGTGTTTACTCTGTCTGTATGACAGGCAGTCTTTCCATCAACATGCACCGAAGATGGCTTGGAGTATTAGTGGTGTTTTCTATTATGATCGATGGATCAATGATACTCCAGCTCGACCCAAATGTGCAAGAGACCCGCTTGACGCTACTTGTATTTTCGACTCAGCCGCAGTTTGTCTTGTGCTCCGCCAATTGCCTCCCCCATCATCATCACCATCCGCCGAGGCAAGTACATAGTAATTGGATTGATGGAGTGGACCACCCGGGGCATTATGAAGTGGAGCCAGGGGGAAAACACCCACTATCTCCTTAGTAACCATGATGCTTATAAGGCCCTAGTGACGTTCAGTGACAGCCAACCAGTATTTTTGCTTATAGTAGCTAAGCGATTGGCTTTGAGCACCCGACTGTTATATACCCTGGCTTGGACCGACCCAGAAGCACTAAGGCTATCCGTGCTAAGCCTGGGGATCAATTACAGCACGTTCTGCCTTATCCCTTCTCCCTCGGCACGGCTGGGAGCGAATCGTACCCCTGGGAGTTGCCTCATCGGGGTGGTGAAGTGCATGAAGTGGTTCATGTTGTATAAGCTAAGGGTCACTGAGCGGGCAGCTTGCCACACACCACGATGAGGCAAGTGTCAGGGGTCAAATTCGCATCCCTGACACCTGACACCATCATCTCGCAAGACATAAAAGGTTGTTAAAGCCAAGTTTGTGATGACATGACAGCAACTACAAATACCAAGCTTTCATCCAAAGCAGCTTTTGGTATCCTTTCAGTTCAATCAAATCCTTTCATTCAATATGGTTCAGTTATCAACGGATGCTATAATTACCCTTGTCAGCACAATTCCTGGACTGATTGTGTCTTGTCTAAGTGCCTGGTTCGCCTACCTAGCACTGCAAAGAAGACCCATTCCCCAAAGCGATATTGAAACAGCCGCAATGCTTTTCATGATTCCAAGGACATTTTCTATTCCCGCGAGGTTCGCATTCATATCTCATTGCCTTTCCATGTGTTGAGCCTGACTTGTTTGTCCTCCAGTGCACTGTCCCACACAGATACAGAGAGGACGTTGACGAGTGGTGATGTCCTCCAACTACCACCCGCAACAAGTCAACGCTGTCTTGAACCAACCCATTCTCCAGTCCTGGAACATGCTGAGCGTGTGTCATAATATTTTGAACAAAAGTGTGATAGAATTTGACAATGCGCTGCTTTTCAGTGCTTCAACATGGGCCGCGGTGCATACGACACAACTGGTGTCCCCAAGCCACTGCCCCTCACCAGATACGGCTCTCTCACTTGGTTCAATGGACAAACTCCATCCGTTCAACAACCAACCTGATGCAACTGTCCACTATGATTAGCTCTCAGAGGAATCAACCCCATTCAAATGGACCATGACCAATCTGCAACGACACAACTCAAAGAGACTTCAGGAGAATGGATTCATCCATCTAAAAGCCTTCCTCACACGAGGCCACTTCTTGGACTGATACAACTTATACGCAAAGAACAATCCAACACATGAAACGACCAGGCCAAGAGTGGAGTAGACGATGGTGACGATTACTTCGGTCGACATTGGAAGGGATCTGGCGGAGAAGTGTTGCAAGGGACAAAAACGATAGACGAAATCGGGGTGTAACGGATGTAATAAATACCTAGACCTCGGGACCCAATAGATTATATGTGTATGATGACAGTAGGGCTACACTACTCCATACTGTCGATTGAGCTGAGGGATTTGTCCAAACCTATCCAAGCGAGATGATAGGCAGAATACTTCTGCATATCCGCGAGGCTTGCGAAGAAGCAAAGCAGACACCTTTGCCCACCGAGATCCTCGTTATCCTCTACGGCTTCGGAAACCCTGCAATCGGCTGTCATATGAATTGCACCAAAGACTTCCTTGACCCTGATGCAATACTCACTCCTTCCATGATTCTTAACGAATTGCCGCCAGACAGAGATGCAACTTTGGCCATGCGCATGTTTGCACCCCGCCCCTGGGTAGAAAGCTACAGGTTGCACAGACACGAGCTTGATAAAATTAAGATTGCTTATCCAAATGTCTACAAACAAGCCGCCGCGGATGGAACATTGGCGAAGCAGACTTTTACCGAAGAAGGCGTCTTGTATTACCTGCGTTCCAAGATCCACGAAATCAAATTCAAATACCGTCACTACGAGCTTGCGCTCTGGCTTCGACAAGGCCCCAAAGACACAGATGGTGCCACAATAATCGGCGACAGAATGTTACAATTCATGGACCCATATCCCCAGGAGACAGGGCTGCAGCAAATGAGCCGGGAAGCCTTGTTGGCAACGGTGGTGAACTTTCGGCTGGCAATGGCGGTCTCGACGGATAACATGGTTGCCCACTTCAAGCTCAAACGTCCTCTGGACCAGACTTGCCTTGAGTGGGATATGCCTCGGTGGCCCGAACGCCAGTCTAACCTCACACGCTCGAACGAATTTTACAACCTGTTCAAGACAGAGGAGGATATCGAGACCGAGGCCGGATTGTTGTGGAGTAGATACACACGATTCCGCCTTTATCTACGTGCAGCTCACTATGAGACATACGTAGCTGAAGAGATTATAAGTACACCAAGAAACATCTCAAACGTATTAGTTGTTATCGAACGCGTTTTTGATTACATATTGGACAGGGTCGAGAAATCGGCCAGTGTCTGCAAGAAGACTGTTGACGAAGCGAAACAGGAGTACGGAGATGAAGTCCTGAGCCGAAGTATGCCTCGAGAACGTTTCGAGAGCTTGCAAAATATGATTCAACAGCTGTACGACGTGGTCTATGATGGATATGCAGTGGTCGAACCCGAGGGTAACTCGCGGTAGTGATGGGTGAGGCCGAGAATCAGAGCAGAGATAAGGTAGTTATAAAAAAGAATGCTAATTTCCAAGGCTTCCTTTCACCAACAGCAAAACCATTATACAGGTCTAGTCTAAATATCCACTGATCTGTGTAACCAGGAAGGAGGGCAAATGTGCAACTCGTGACACTTACTACTGCAGCACTGCCTCGAGGCAAAGGGCCCCCAAAGGAAGAACACGGCTGTGATGAAAGCCTGGAGGATACGGAAAGAGAAATTCCACCGGTAGCTCTCTTAGCACTGGGCCATGTTTGACGATGACCGAGTTGGGCGACACGTTTCATGTCCATGCGGGCGTCATTCCAGCAACATTGATCCATATCGAAGCCACTGTCTTCGCTCTCTTCATCATTGCGAGTAATCACTCTACAAGCTCCAATTATGATGGCTGTATTGTAGATCTGGGGTATCGTTGTGGCATATCTGATTTGACGCATAGTGCCTGTGGTGTGTCTTTTGCCTGATTAAAGAATGATGCTATCAAATGCGTGTTATGGAGATGAAGAATGTAAAAGCCGAGAAGTATACTACCTTAGTAGTCAAGTGTTTATTGAAGAGTGGAAGGAGTCACTTTCACATTGGAAAGGCAGCATGCTCATGTGATCTTTCCGAATAAACTTGAGGTCTTGATGATACCTTAAGGTAGGGGACAGAAGACCTGACCTCCACTGCTAATAAGACAACTTAAGAATGACAAGCCTGTGTAAACTAAACATGAACTTGGTAAACTTTGGACCAAAGTTCTAAGTAATAAAAAGGCTGAGATACGTTTAAAATTTCTAGAGGTTAGCACTTGATGATAAACTTAGCTTAGGTACTCTCTCAACAGTTTATCTTGTCGCGCTGATGTAAAGTCTTGAGTCTTCGGACGCCCACCTCAGAGGCCAAGCCAACACGGACACTAACCGAGGAAGCTTCCCTATTTAGAAGAAGCAAAGATTCTGATTGGTTATTGAAACTCTTCCCAATATCTCAGATTATCTCATTCGCTCGTTTTAACGTTACCATCTCCTTCGTCAACTTCAAACCAAGATCTGATTCGGCCTTATCTGCTATAAGCTTTCGTAGATATATCGCGTAATCTGCCATGCCCCTCGGGAAGCCAAAGATGAGAACTAGAATTAGGAGGCAAATATTGTTCAGTTAAAGGACCCGCTAGGTTTACCATGAAATCACCTACGTATTTTTGTCACTCGACAATTCACAAGGTTAATTTTTCCCTCTCGTGCTCAAGATCAAGCTTTGTCGCTCTTCACGACCATGAAAAGATTAACTCTTCGACCCTTGGGGATTTTCAAGGTATAAGTACCTTAGGGTCCTGTTTCTTCCCACCATATCTGTTCCGTCACTCATCACCGTCGCCATCTCGAACCCTCCTCTGCACATAACTCGACTCATACATCACCATGTCGAGGAAGAAAAAGCCAGCATCCTCAAGTCGAAAGACCACTCCAGGCTCATCAAAGGCCTCTAGCAGAAAGAACTCTCCATCACCCATAAAATCAGCTCTACTGTCTCACGAGCCTATGCCAGAGCCAGTACAAGTAATCGTCGATCCCGCACAGCCTGAAGAGGAGGAGCCGTGGCGGACACCGAATGAAGAAGAAATTATCGCGGTTGTAATTTTTATCGTCATTTCCTTCACAATCAACATAGCTTCCCACAATGAGTTCATAAGGGGGTTCCGGGTTTATTTTGAAGTATACATTGGCGAGAGACTACTGGGATGATTCTGACATGTTGTGCAAGGATATTTAAGTCACGGACATTCAGATGGTGGAGTCCGATCCGATCTTCCGTCTTCTTATCCAGCGGTCATGTACACTTCACCTACGAGAAAACGGGTGGTTACTGGAGCCAGTTGACTTACGAGAAGGAATTGTTCCTCCACTGGCGAGGAGCCTGTGAATGGATTTATGTGAGCAAACATGCTCGACTGAGATCGTGCCTAGAAAACGTTTCTTTGGAAGTGTTTTTTTTTTTTTTTGGTGGGGAGGGTATTTTATTTTATACTCTGGGAAAGGATTTCTTCCCTTTCTGCATCCCACGATTCCGAAGTTACGGATTTCACTTTGACTAGTTGCATGAAAGAGTCAATAACAAGCTTCGAGAGCAGTATTTGGCAT